>NW_010289443.1:19364-28857 GCF_000700745.2 Antrostomus carolinensis
AAAGTTCTCTGCAGAAAACTTGTTGATTAGTTTACAGATTAAATTTACTAAAAAAAGTCCCATCCCAAAAAAACAAACAAAAAATGTCACAATAGTTTGAATTCTTTTAAGGTGGAAGGCAATGATCAATAAGATTATTCTATACAAAACTACTGTAGATAAATAATGTAGATAAAGTTCAGAGCACACTCACTAATAGTGTTACCTGTAAACAATCATAGAGACAAAGCAAACATCTTCTTGGGGGGGAAAGTAAGTTTAGCTACACTTAAAGATGAAGAAATATCAGCACAAGGAATGAGAGTGCAAACGCATTGAAAGGTCTAGAATTGGCACCTAGAAAGATCATTAGAACAGCAGAACAAAAGTAGGTGGTTTCGTATTGTTCAAGAAGAATAAAATAGCACAGATATAAACCTGAAAACACAGACAGTATCTGAAAAAAAAAAAAACCTGTCTGAAAAATAGATGATGCTAACACTAGAGAGCAAAACAAACAAAAGTTGAAAAGAAAAAAAAAACTGTAATCAAGTCCCCTTATCAGATCTCCTTCCTTCCAGAATCAAATGAGATTCCATTTTTGACAGCATAAAATTCAAAGCTACAGATCCAGCTATGTTCTGCAATTAATGTCCTATGCCATGAAGGCTAAAACCTCTAATTAAAGTCTCAAGGAAACCCTCAGCCATCCATGTAATGGAGAGGACTGTTGCATCTCTCCTTATTAAATGAAAAGAGACTCAGGACGATAATCAACTGTTAATTTATCCTGGAGAAAGCTTCTTTCACCCAGAAGGTTAGGGACTTGTAAAAACCGAAAGCTTAAATGGTAAAACATCCTGTAGAATCTAACAAAATCTGAAAAAACCCCACTAATCTGATTTGCATGTCTTTGAACTGAGTGGAGAAAGAAACTGTATCCCTGCCAAAAGCAGAGCAAGTACATACAGGTGTGTATGTGTGTGTGTGTCTCTATAAAGGATCTCAAATGCGTCTTTTCATAAAATTCAATTCTAATGCACAGAAAGCACAACAGTGACTGTACGGAAGCAGCAGTACATACATCTATCAGAATAACAAGCGATATAACCCACATGTGCTCATATCCAGACAAAATCTTCGCCAATATGACAACATCACTTTAATCATCTGGCAACCCAGCAATCATCCAACTTTTGTCCTTTCTTTCTATCCTGACAGCTGCATGCAGAAACTCTTTGTCTCCCATTTTGATTATTGTAATTATCTCCTTCCTTGTCTCCTTAGAAGTAAAATTCCTCTTCTCGCTATACAAACACAGCTACTAAGTCAATTTATTTGAGCTTTTTGGTCTAATTTGTGCTATCTTCCATTTGCCATAAAGGTGAAGCTTCCTGTTGGCGAGGCCATGTTGTACTAACCATCTCAGAGTCCTCTTTCATCTAGACCAGTAGTTTGTAATTTAATCAACTTCCTTATCTGCTCCCCATTCACCTGGGTTTGTCTAAAGGAGACCTGATCTTTAGTATTTAATCAAGGTCATGAACTGCCAGAAGACTGTATCTGAGTGAAATGGCTCATCGAGATAATATTAAATTATATCTGGCAAATTAGGAAATAAATCAGAGACTGATAGACATTTGTAATGTATTAAGCCAAGCCAACTCAGCTGGTAAGGAACAGTGGATGTCCCTTATCAGCTTGCAAACCATACAAACCCCAGGATTTGTGCAAAGGTGTTCTAGAAGACTGTAGTCCAGCCTTGAAACATGATTTTGGGAAACAACTCTGCACTCATATCCCCATTGCAACAAACAGTTGGGCAGTGGAATAACATCCTTGGTTATTATGACAGTGCTATAATGAAAAACACACAGCTCTACTCCCCCGGCTTGACTCCCAGGGATAGAGTAACTGAAGTCCACCATATAATTACTATTTCCAAGCAGTTTCCAGACTGCCACAGTTCTGTGTTGTCATGGTGATCTCATACTATCAGCTTGTTGTTCCTTTCTTTTTTGAGGAGGAGTTGGCTGCCAGGATGTGTAACATGAGTTTTCAGAGATACAATATGAGTATCGTTCACTCAGGCACCGTAACTACTTTGGCTCTAAAATCTAGGATGTGGAGGTGAAGTCCCGCAGCTTTCATGGTCAGACATTTCACACCTCTGTGCAGGCCAAGTAGGCACCTCTGCCTGTTCCCAGAATCTGAGAAGAAGGTGGGACGCAGGAGTCAGTATTCTCTTTCCTTGGTCTTTTCAGGTTCTAGCCGCCGTATCAACCCTTTGAGGACAAGATGAGAGGACAAAATATTCTTGTCCATCTGGTGCCTCTATGGGAAGCATATGGACCTCAGCCAAAGTTATAGGAGCTACAGCTGAAAGCTGGCATTGGATGTCATGTGCATGTTAACATATGGTCTAATGCTTCAAGGCATGTTCATAACATGGTATCAGGATTAGATTTTATCTCATGTAGAAGCAATCATAGTGACAGGACCTTGTTTTTGGACATGTGCTCACTAGCCTGGAACTGGTCATAGTTCCTATGAATTCCATTGTTTGTGACTGCAACTTTGGCTCTTTGTTTTAATACACTTCTTAAGGAGAATCATCTGGATGAACAGCAAGCACATTCTAGGCTCGCTGCCACTGCTTGTCTCTGATCAGCCAGTCACCTATGTAATGACAGATGTGTGTACCCTGTCTCCTCAGATGCACTGCTTCTGCAGTGAGGAGTTTTAATGCTGCAGACTCTGCATGCCAGAGAGACTGAACTTTGGTCCCACATCTGGAATACTTCCTACAGAACAGGTAGATGACTATGTGGAAGTAGGCCATGTGTAACTCAAGAAACAAAGCAGGCTTGACTGCAGACACAGGAAGATGGAAGAAAGTATCACCATCCTGAATCTAATGTGACATTTCTTCAGCTTCCACAGACCCCCAAAAAGACAGAGAGCCTCTTTTTCTTCAGAATAAAGAATATAAGGAACAGTAGCTTCTCCTGTATTTTGATGCAGCTGCTGCAATGAAGCTACTTCATTCCCTCAGCACTCAGAATAGAGATCCGTCCAGCAGAATAAGGTGGAAGGCACCTCTTCCAAAACTGCCTAGTCACTACAGTGCTTGCTTTTACAATAAAGGTCTGGATTTAAGACCCTTCTGAGTTTGCATCTGAACCCACTGCTGCCAATATGCAGGACAGCATCAAAACCTCGTATAGCCTTGGACAGTTCCCTTCTCCCAGTTCCTTCTTTTGAGATCGATCATAAAGGCATCCAAGGGCAGTGGTGCCAGAGACAGAAAGAGTGAGACAGCAAGCTTGCTTCTGATCTTGTTAATGGATTTTCTTTAGTTTCACTGAAAAAAACACCATATTTGCAAGCAGACTCTAAACAAATTTCCATAGTACTACAAATTGTCTACAGTGAGTAAAGCATTTCCACCTGCATTTAGATTTTGAGTTAAAGGCTGTGCAGAACCGCTACACATTTATTTAGAATATAAACTAAACTCCAAATAATTTGGGGTCCACCCAGCCAGCGTACAAATTAAAATAATTAACGATGGCTTAAAAGACAGAGGACTTTCTTCTAGGAATACAGCAATATAAACTAGCTGTTTCTTTTTTAAAAAAGCAATACATGCAGATATAAAACATATAACCTAAAGGGTCTTTAATCCTTTCAAGACAGGGTTGTTCTGCAATACCTTGTTCTATGCAGAACTGAGAGCACGAATCCAACACTTTTGAATACTCCCGTAGTGTACAAAACATGGTATCTCTGTGCACACACAGACACATACACACACACACACAAAGCAGTTAAATAAGAAATTCAGGAACACAGTAGAATGGTGTCTAAGATGCTCACAGATTCATTTGGTATACTGTAGCACAGAGTGTAATGCAGCCCACTCTCACAATGCTTTAATCTCATCTATTTATTTCCTGCCAAGAGGAAATGGGATACATTGGTACTTCTACTTTGCAATGTTGATCACTTTCATGTACTTATATATGCATTTATAATTGGACTACTCAGCTTTCATACAGTGGCCAAAATGAAACCATATTCACTTTTAGGTCTTACTGCGTATGTAATTACACTCGATCTTGTAAATACACAGTAAAAACCACATTATTCAACTATGCCAAGTCACTAACAATTCCATACATAAATTTTGAGTACAAGTTCATGAACCTGTAAAATCTTAAGATTTCATCTTGGCTTTTAACTTCTGCAAATGAATCTGCTAATCCTGTCCTATATTGTTTTTTAATAGCTATCTGAAGACTGTAGCTGGCAATTTTACTATTCAGTTATGTATTGGAATCCACTTCTTTAACAGAATCTGGACATTTCCCCATACTGGTAGCAACTATTAATTCTAAATGGCATAAAACTGCATATTTCAAAATATGTATTGGTACCACTTACTATCACACCCATAAGTCCGTTACTTATTTAAGGCTTATGAAGCCTCATGAAACAGTTCCTTTTGGGTGAATCACTTTGACTCGTACATTAGATTAAATTGAAATAAAAAGTCAAATTTTAACATTTGACCAGTTAGTTCTGAAACCAATTTTGAAACTATAATATGCCTTGTAACAAATATTTACTAACTTCTCTCAGTCAAAAAGGTTTAAAAATGCATCACTGACATAATTTAATACCTCTTGGAATAAAATAGCATCTTTAATCCCTGTGTTACAAGACTGTTTTATTTCTTTAAAATTAGTGGATGCCTCCAAGCTACACTATTAATATGAACATTGCACTGGGGATGCACCTGCAACTCATCTACTTGAGAATGAGAGGTTTTTTTTGCTTTCGCAACACCTGCACACACTCCTCTGCTGCTGGAAGGGCAGTGCATCCCTCCTGCACCGTGATTCCTTTCAGCCACAGAGTTCAAGAACATAGAATTCTCTGCAGAACATGAATGGCGTGATGTGGATTTGCATAAGGACTGAACATCTTTAAGACCTCCCACCACTTCTTTTTTCCCTTTTGAGCAATATCTATGTGCCTGTTCCACTGCAGGCCCTCCCAGAGCAGTGGCCACGCATGAGAGACAAAGGTACAAGTCCCAAAGAACAGAGATCAAAGAATCTAAATTCTCAAATACAGTATTTGGTCCTGACACAATATTTGCTTGGCTAGTTTAACTAGGAGGCCTATGGAGGACAATTCTGCTTTTTTGTGGAGAGATTAAATAGAGATTGAAAAGTAGAAAGGGATTATCAGAAAAAAAGGAGACTCTCATCTATATCCAGGTCCTCCTTCTTTATGTAAGAAGAAATATCAGGAAAGAACGGCCCAGACCCTGCCTGTTTTCAGTGAAAGAGTCAACTCTGCTTCATATTCATCTTCCTCTCCAAGATAAGAGTAGCTCATTCTGTAACAATTCCAACTTTGACATTTTGGTCTTGAGTCAGCAAGATATTTAAACAGCTGCTTTGTGAATTATATTGCTGCTTCCCAGAACTTTGACTTGAAATTTAAGAACCTCTTTTCTAACAAGAAAACCTTGAAGTAGGATACATAATATTCAGGAAGGCGGCAGGATCCAAGAAAAAAATTGAAGGTCCATACTGCTGCAGTAAATATCTGATTAATTCAGACCATGCAATTGATGTATGCAACATCAGTGATTTACCATTACTGCAAGGAAAGAGTCTACCCTTCTGCTCTTCTCATGCCAGTAAGTATAAAACTATCCCCTTCCTACCTGGTCAATAAATTCAGATGTGCAAATGCCAGATGTAGTCTACTGTAGAGAACAAGTCTCTTTCTAGCTCCAATTAAGCTTTATTCCTTTTCTTTATTTTGATGTAAACAAATTTTATTCTTGCTTCATGTTCCTATGGTGGTTTGAAGTGAAGGCAGTAATCTGACTGAAAACATAACTTGTAACATTTCCTATTCCATGCTGATAAAGATGAATGCTCTTAAATTCTTGAAGGCATCTCTCAAATATAATTAATAATTCTATTCTGGCCAGTACAGCAAGATTTAATCTCCAAGTAGCAAAGGTCCATTTACAGCAGGTGGGGAATAGAGATAAGGAGACAGTGTTGACTGCAGAGGGAGTTTGTGAGAGAAAATAGCTGGAAACAAATAGGAAACCATAAAATATAAATCTATCCTTGGAACACAAATATGTGAATGGAAAAATAAAGTATATTCTCTCTAATAGGCACAGTTCTTGCCAAATCTCCATAATTTTGGATGGCTGCAAGAGTCTGCAATTTGGGTGGGAACAAAAAGCATGTATAACCTTGACCCTCGTGCTGAGCTCAACCTATGGCATCTGCATGATTTTCCCCAAACAAATCCATCATCTGCCCTGCTGGAGCACACTGCTGCACAATGCTGAGAACCACAGGGGACAGCCAAGAAGAGTTATTAAACAGAGATTCCCAGGTTTGGTTTGGTTTGGATTTTGGCTATAAGAGAAGGAGGCTGCTGCAAGCCCCTCTGTGGAGAGAGGCGAGGGATATCTGCATGACACTTCCCTTGAGAACCAAAAGCATCAATTGCAATAACTGAAAGCACAGGAAGCATCTACAACTAACAGGGAGGGACCTGCAGTGAGCAAACATGTCATTTTTGTTGTTTCTGTCTCTATAAACGATTAAGGAAGATCAAGATACTCTTTTTCACTGATAGGCTTCTTTCGTCCTTGTGCATCTGCTGACTGGAAGACTTCCAATGAATATCAACACTTTTTTGAGCAGCATTAGGTTGAAGATGGAGAAGCTGAAGCCACATTGACTGAAAAATTAAGTACCTAATTTTCATACATTCTTCTTAAAAACCATTGTGTCTGACTCCAGAAATATTAAAAAATTGCTGGGAAGGACTTAACATGGTAGAAGGTGATGTACTCCCCCATAACATGTTTCAGCTTGTGGCATGCTATATATTTATATATATAGAAATATATAAATGGGAAAAAAAAAATACTAAAATAAAAAAACTTTGCTCTGTTATGTTAGTACAACCCTATGTAAAAATCTTAAAGACACTGGACAAGTGGACAGAATTCAGTAATGAGAAGCAGTCAAATAATATATCAAGTTTTTAACTTCTTTTTTTGTAGGTCAAATGTCCCTCTCAGTACATTTAAAGTAAAATGTAACTATAAAAGAAGCCACATTTTCAATGACAACCCAGTGGTACTTACATACAATAATGAACTTCACAGCAAAACTTCAGGATGACTTAGGACAACCTGGACTCTCAATTCATAGACAAAAACTTTCAGAACACAACCAGAGGGAGAAAGTTTTGGAAAATGATACATTTTTCTCACTGGGAAATTTATGCTAAAAAAATTATCCGTTCCCATTAAGTCAGTGTTTTTGCTCCTGACTTGAATAGGAATGTAATAATGTATATACTAGTACCTATTTTCACATAGTAAATTCAATCTAGATTACCATACATGAGCTATAAATTCTGTTTAAAAAAGCAAAGTGATATGGGCATATTTAAAGTGTGTGGAAAGTACTTTGAAACAAACTCAAAGATTCAAGAGAAAACATAACGATACATTTGCTTTTTTTCTTAGATACAACATGCAAAACAAAATCTACCTTTAAATTTTGGTATTACTTAAAATTAAGATAAAAGGTAGAACAGACTTCCTACTGTATGCCAATATAAATACAAGGGCCATGGAAAACAACGGGTAATAGAACATCATAAAAACAAAAAGGGCACAGTCTAAATAAACACTAGCTAATATTGTTTAATATTACGATGACAGAGAAACGAGTAGGTTTAGTAACTTACCCTCATCTTTGCACATGCATCCTGTGTTGATTCTGTGCCTCTTAGTTCTTTTACCAGCATAGAACCTAAATACTAAAATAAAAATCCATTAAACTTAATTTAATGAAAATTCCAGAACAGACAAACATCTGCAGAAATGCACTAAAAATGCCTAAAACCCCCATAGTGGTAGCAGTCAACTTAATATATGGTTTTAGAGTTATTTTTACTTTGTAGTTCTCTGATACATAATTTAAACTAGTGTGTTAATCAACCTATGAAACAGGAATGCACAGCAACAAGTGTAATGAATCAGATATAGCCCTTTGAAAGTCCATCTTAAAATGCCATTTGATTAAAAAAAAAAGGAGAATCTGCCTTTTTTTAGTTGCCATCTGCCAAACTCATATTGCTATGTGTGCAATCATGTTGACATGGAGGGCAGCAGCAATGTTAACCTCTATGTACTATATCTGTAACTAATTTATGTGCAAATAGCAGAGCCTGATACCAGCAAACAGAGAAAATAAATCTGAATTGAAAACTAGTTTAAAACATTATTTCTTCATAAGAAAGGGCCAACTCTGAACTATTACTTTGAGGTCTTTACTGAATCTGAAGGAGGGCCAGGTGAGAGGGAGCAGCAGGTTGCTGGTGCTGGATCCTGGCTCAGCTCACCGAAAGTCTCCATGCTCTCAGAGGAGCCTGCTCATCTCTGAGGGTTCACGAGGCAGCAAGTGCCTCACTGACACGTCCCTTGCCCACCTGCCTCTTCCTCACCATGTCACTTGCTGGCGTGTGCATTTTGAACCCTCCTGCACCCTGACAGGATGCCCTGCTCCTCTGGATTTGTTCCTCTGGGGTCTCAATACCTCTCTACACCACATCTGAATGACGCTGCTCCTCCAGGGATGAAGCTGGCTGCATCAACCCTGCCGCTCTCACCTAGCAGCGAGCTGTCTTGTTACTGCTAACAGGGCTGCGCACCAGCCACGCTCTGCATTTCTCCTATAGATGCCACAGGCGTGTGCATTTGTGGATGTGCATGTTTGTATAGCTCTGTGCAAACAGGATGTTTCTGTATTTCTACATAGCATCACATGCAACTCTGGCTTAACTGGGGAAAGAGGCCAGGAAGCTGCTCCTTGTCTTCTCCTCCCCAGGCACAGAGGTGTCTCTTATGGCACTCTCACTGCAGCACAATGCCATGTCTTCTCTCAAGTCTTCACTCCTAAGTGAGCAACACGGGAGAAGTCACGCCACTGGGTGAGAATGGAGTAGGCAAGTTGCAGGAGGAGAGGCAGGAGCCTCTTCCCAGAGGATGCTGCAGCAGTCTACCACTGCTCTCTGACCCCTTTCTTTCTACCACACACTCCCCTTGGAAACAGCCTAAGCTGACCAAACCAGGTAGTGAACCAGCTTCACCTTAAACAAGAATATATCGAAATTAACTTCAGTAACAGCTGAAATCAAGTTGGAACTGGACAGAAAGTGTACTGGTTCAACTCTCTGGTCTCTTGACCTGAACTGAGATTTTCTTTAAAGCCTTCACTTCACAGTGTGTACTGCAGGTGTCTCTGACCTGCAAGAAAATGCATAAATATTTCAATGTAGACAGTAGCCAACCTGATAATCAGTGAGAAACAATTTACAGGGCATTATAAGTGGAAGGGTGAGCAACACCAACACTACCAGATGAACACAAGCAGAAAGGAACAAATGA
>NW_010289443.1:28898-43128 GCF_000700745.2 Antrostomus carolinensis
GCAGCTACGAGTCCAGCTGGGGGCTCGATGGTGATGTGAATAGAGCTTTGGGCATTAATTTTATGGGATGGCTTGATATCACCCCTGCAGAAGAACAACGAATTTAAAGCAAGCTCTGAGATTGGAAAATTAAATAAAAGCTTATTGAGTTGAACTGTATTGTTCTCTGGATCCTGCTGTCTGATACCTTTGTCATCCTTAGCCTTCTGTGGGACGGATGCAATTAATTTCAATTTTAGAATTTTTTTTAATAGACTACAGCACAACAAATTGGTATTTCCTTGAAAGCTACTAGTTGGTCAGCCATTAGGGAAAAAAAGCAGTGCTTTTGAGCTCATGGCAGAATAAGAGGGAGACAGACAAGAGAGAGGCAGCTCCTGTCCCATCTACACAGCAGCAAAAAGCCTCAGCTGCAGGTATTCAGAAATGCTTCTCAGGGTGGACTGTCAAATAGAAAAACAAATCACAGAAGTACTGCCCAATTTAGTTGTCAGAAAAATCTGAAATTCTAGAAAGGAATTTTGCATTCCTTTGACTTGCTATATTTTTGGAAATGTTCCCTCTCAAAGACCCAGAGCATGTGGGAGCAACACAGAGGACATCCAACAGTTCAACTGAGTGATGTGGCATACAATGAAGGCTGCCCCTGTTACAACTTCCAAGCCAGGGTTTTACTCCGTAAGGCTGAGGTCATTACAGCTCATGGAGCCGAGACAGTGCAGTGCAGTGATGCACAATCCTTGGGAAAGGAAGATGTTTCCTTAATCAACAGTAACGTGGATATTTTTTATTTCACAATTTCTTAATCACCAGTAACTTGGATACTCCTGGTCATCCCAGCTTCATTTCTTTAATGATCCATGTGCCTTCCCATCTACTACAATGGTTACATCTGATTATGAATTTACTGCTGGATCACGTAATGAGATAAGAGGCATACTCACTTTACTAAAAACTATGAAAAATATTTAAGGAACTAGAAATCTATAAGCTTCCTTTTCAGTTTTCAAGAGGTGCTGCCTAGGAGGACAGCAAGACTGACAGCAGGTGAACTGGACCTTGACTGTGACTTGCTGAGGAAGGCAGAGGCTCTAGTTACTGTCCAGGGACAATCACTGCATTCATGGCAATTTCTACCACATGAAGTTCTGATGGAGGATACAGATGAGAGAGAGGCCTGTAACACCCCATCTGCGTCTCCTCAGTGGGAGCCAGGCTGTCTCATCTGCACTTAGTCTCTAATTCCTACCTTTCCAGGTAGGAATTACCTGCTTTAAATCAGGTCCAGCAGCCCCAGCTCTCCCCTAAAATGCTCCAAGTACTAAGGATCCAAGCTCCTTCAGGTGAAGAGGATCTAAAAAGAGGTTCTAAAACCCATGTCCTGGACAAGTGGTTAACCCCCAGCTATTATGCTAAAGGCACTACGAATACTGAGCCCCTTTCCTTTGTAAAATGTCAGCCTTGCTTCATTAGGTGGCCACCTCCGAAGAGTACACAGTGGTCTGGGAAGCATCTTCAGCAACTTTTAACAGTGCTTTCCAGCAAAGTCAGAAGGGGAAACGTAAGAGTTTAAACAGGTGGGCTGAGGCACATCTTCAGATCTTCAGAAGCTCCAACCCCCCTGCCCTGCTGATGGGGAACTCAAGGCTTCAGAAAAGTGTTTTAAATTTAAAAAACAAAGTCTTTCAATATTACTTTTGGTAGTTTAGGAGACCTTCCTCTCCTTCATAAGCATTCATAATAGCCAGAGAACACTAATCGGCTTTAGCTGTAGAGGGAAGATCCATTTCTCCAGGGTTGGGAAGTGGGAATCAGCTACAGCTCTTGGAAGGTAAAAATAAATACTCCCTGCCCTGAAGGAACTGACTGTTACTGGTACTTCAAGCAGTCAGCAGTCTGGGAGAGGTGTGAATGGTCCCATGGCCTGAAAACACTGCTTCAGGACACTGATCTCTATCTTCCCTAGCTCCCTTCCCCAAAAACAGGTGTACAAAATTCCAGCCAGGCAATACTTACTTTAACTACTGTGTACACAGCATTAAGGATGAGGCATGAGGATCCCATATTATGTTTTATTATTTCTCTGTAAGTACTAGACAGGGATTTGTGACAGATAAGAATTAGGGGTGTTTGCTCTCATTGTGGCTTCTACAGCCACTTATTCATGCCATTTCCCTAGCACTATTGCTACATGGACTGCAACGTATCATAAAATTCATAGTAAAAAGTACTGTGCATCCTTTTTTCTCATTTATTACAGTGTTTCAGAGGAAGTAGCTTGTCTCATTAAAAGTGACTGAAAAATATTATAAATGAAAAAAACCTCCTGACAGTCTATCAAAATCTAACATTAATATATCTACCCCAAATCAAATCACTATATTTATCAACACTTACAAATGCTTTATAATCACATGACTGGAAGATAAGTTTCTCTGGATGATGTTGCCAATATTGTACAGGTGTTGATGCTGTGGCTTCATTTGGAGGTCGCAAGGTAATTGAAGGCTCTCCCCAGTCTCCTGTCTGAAAATCACAGTTGTTCAAGATATAAAAGAAGTTGCAGGCAAATACGCTATAAAGTAGCCCTTCACTGTTGTGTTCAATTCACAATAATTTATTTTCTACACGTAGAGCCATGTTACTAAAATAAGGGAATACAACTCCTACAACATTCTTCATGATTTAATTTACAATCCAAAGTCATCTACTGTAGTGTTTAATGAGGCTTTAATTAAATCTATTTGTTTTGAGCATAAAATAATTAGGCACCAGAAATGTTCCCTAAAAATAACTGTTTACAATACATGTATGAGAATGAGAACACTTGATAAAAAATCATGAGATGCAAAAAAAGGCCATTCACAAATTCCACTATGTGTTTTACAAGCTTTTCTACACAGTTAATAAGTCTTCCATTATCCAGCACATATAACTGATAACTAACTTTCCTAAGTGGCTAAATAACTGAGCCTTTGCTTTGATCTGAAGACTTTTTATTCATTCTTCAAACTTATGAGCCATTCTTTAATCTTTTTATGAATATTTACTTTGATCACCTTCTCTTGATGTCTCATTGTAGAGTTACTAAGATTGCTCTTCCACATTCATCATTCTCATTGATATAGATGATTGACTTCCTGAGCTGTCATCTTCCCTCAAAGCCCTCAGAGAACATGGCTAGAACTGCAGTTTGCTGCCAGTTTCCTTTACAGGACACTCTTCTTTCTTCCAAAAAGAGCAAATGCAGGCATTGGTAAAAAAAGGCAGTGCTGGTCTGGGTCTCCCCTGCCACTGCATATTTTTGGACATGGCTTTGTTAGACCTGGACTGACCTCTGGGCTCTCGTGTGCTCCTTCCACCTTGCAGGCCCATAAAAAAAAATATTATTTTGAGGTTATTTATTTTTTTAACTGTGATCTCTCTTTTGGTCCACATGTGCTCATGCCGCTCGTGTCCTCAACACCAGGGATGCTGCCAAACCAGCGTCACCACTGCATATTTTTGGACATGGCTTTGTTAGACCTGGACTGACCTCTGGGCTCTCGTGTGCTCCTTCCACCTTGCAGGCCCATAAAAAAAAATATTATTTTGAGGTTATTTATTTTTTTAACTGTGATCTCTCTTTTGGTCCACATGTGCTCATGCCGCTCGTGTCCTCAACACCAGGGATGCTGCCAAACCAGCGTCAGCTCACTTTAACTGAAAATGACCCGTGGATGGAGTCCTTCTCCTCTTCCCCAGCCTTCTTCCCTCTCTCAACAGCTCCACTTCCCCCCTACTCTGTCTGGTCTGGTCTGTCTCTGAATTCCTCTCTCCTTCCCACTCTGTCTCTTAGGGTTCAGATTTCTCCCGCCTGATCCTCCTTTCTCTCCTGCTTGTTCTCTCTCAAACTATTTTACCCT
The DNA here is from genome assembly GCF_000700745.2 of Antrostomus carolinensis. Taxonomy (NCBI): domain Eukaryota; kingdom Metazoa; phylum Chordata; class Aves; order Caprimulgiformes; family Caprimulgidae; genus Antrostomus; species Antrostomus carolinensis. Next base: position 32,804 of record NW_010289443.1, read on the forward strand.
CTCCTATAGAATTATTTCAATTTGGATTATGCTACTTCTTTCTTTACCCGCACTTATCTCTGTGTATTTTCTATGCATGTCATATTGTTAAAATATGTGTTGAAGCTGGCAAGGAATTGTCATCAGCATTTCACACAGAATATGGCTAGAAATTAAGACGTTTAAAGCAAAAAAGTTAAGCATCAAGAACACATGAAAAATTCTTATAAAAAACATTAAAAAGTCTGGCAAACTATCACATCCTACTAATTAAATCAGAACAGAGTAAACAAAACAAATACATCATTTTCATGTGTCACAAAATAATGAAATGGCACACATTTGCACAACTCTGCAATGAAAAGCAAGAGATAAATCTGGAAACATCAACATTACCCTGCCGATATGGTAACTTAAAGCAAGTGAACATCATAAAACAAGTCGAACCTGGTTAACGGCACTATTAGCACATCTACAAATTATACAGTATTGTAATTTCTTTTGCCTAGTTAAGTTATCTATACACTATGTATATGACTTTGACCTCAAATTTTGAAAGGAAAGCAGCAGCAGCAATTGCTCCAATTTTTGGCATTCTATATCCACAGAAATGAATCTTTCTGACCACTGATGTATAAAAACCTTCATCATATTTAATCTGAAGTGTGAATTTGATTTCTTTAAGAAGCAGTTCTCATAAAATGTTTCAACCATATTACAAGGGGTAAGGATCTGCATCCTTATTAGCTGAGTTTGTATTTGACTACAAGAGAAGATGAATTGCATTCATCAGAAATTCTCACAGAGTGCTCAGCTGTCTCTTATGAACTGTTCAAGGCCATAGCTAACAGACCACTTGAAATAGTCTTTGTTTTCCCCCTAATAAAGATACACTCCTGCATGTTCTGGGAAAAGAAGCAGATCTCAGAAGGTACATCTTATCCACTTAGCAAAAGGTTTTTATGATGGAACAGGAGTAACTCCAGGACAGAGAAGCTAAAAAGTACATCTTTCGACCATTGGTCCTTCCATCGAGGAATCACAGGGATTCAGGAATAGAATTTCTACAGAATAAGTGGCCCTGGGTAGTGCTCCAAACCTTTCTGTTGCTCTGATCTGCAGGTGACTTTTCTCACATGCAGAAAATGGACAGTGCTGACAAATGAAACAGGATACATAAGGAGTAAAATAAGTACATAATTTTACAGTTTGACTCCCTTTTGCATGAAAGATATTAAAAGCATGGAGAACTGCATTGTTTCTGTCTGTAAATGAAGGCTGGTAACAAGAGGAACAGGGGCTAGGAAGCAATAATTACAAGGTAATAAGAAATAATCTTCAATCAGGCTAATAAACTAGCATACGAGACACTTATAAAGGGACTGTGTGAAAATCATTAATTTGTATTCATTAATTGCTCTATAAATATACACAATCATCCAAGTACCCACTCCTTTTAAAATAGACAAAACAGAATTGATGTGATTGCTGTACATCTGTAGGATGATCTAAATACGCAGTACAGCTGAGGTTATGGGAATGCAGAGACACAAGATGTCTGCTCTTCCTGACTGTCCTGGTTTTCAGCTGAGACAGAACTAGATTTCTTTTCAGTAGCTAGAATAGGGCCATGTTTTGGTTTCAGCCTGGGATTTGTTATGAGAGAAACACTGATAACATACCAGTGTTTTCACTTTTGTCCCTGGAAGTGATGGACTTTGTGTTCTGTTAGTCTACAAGTGCAAGATCTAGGGAGGGTGAGGAATATTTAAATTAATAAGCTAAATTGGCATTTGGATACGGCAATGGGATATTCCATATCATATCACTTCATGTTCAGTATGTTAGTGAGAGTCTCTTCCTCTTTTGGCTCTCTCTGGATTTCACTCAGGCTCTCACTCTTCTGGGATTGTGGTTTCGGTTTGGGATTGTTGCTCCTCTGGGATCGTTATCTGGGAATGGGCCATGCTTGGTTGGTGGGTGGTGAGCAATTGCACTGTGTATCACTCATTTGCATATTTTATTACTATTATAATTATTATTTTAATATCATTATTATTTTAAGTTGTATTTTATTTCAGTTATTAAATTGTTCTTATCTCAACCTATGAGTCTCCTTACCCTTGCCCTCAACTCTCTCCCCTATCCCCTGGGGGAGGGGGGAGTGAGCAAACGGCTGCGTTTGGCTGCTAGCCAAGTGCCAGCCAAGTGCCAGCCCAGTGTATTTGGGTGTATCTTGTAGAAGGAGCAGCTACTAAGAGAAGCTGCATAAAATTAAACATCATAGGTATAATTATTATGACACATTAAGATGTTATACACAATCATACAATTTTCTTTTGCAAATGTATCATAAGTGTTTTTTAATATTCAGCAGACATGCTTTCTGGTCTCCTTTCCTTTTGTTTCTTACCAAACTCCTTAGATTTTTAAACCATACTATTGCTAGTATTTGTTACCTATTTAGACTGAGTTGTAACAGAGCAGTCTCTAAAGCCCAGATCCATGAAGATGTTTAGAAGTGTTATTCCTGTTACACATTCCCCAGGGGCTTTCCTTTTTTTTTTTTTTTCTTCCCCTAAAGGGAAGAAAGGTTTTTAAGCAAAATTTAGACAGCTTTCAGAAACCTGGGCCTAAAAGCCTCTACAAGCAGAAAAGGAGCTCCTCAGCTGACTGACTCTAGTCAGATACTGAAATTCTGAGATTTAGGATGTGATGATGGCAATTAATTTCAGGTAAAATACCAAGTAGGAATATCTTTGACCTAGAAAAGGCTTGAAATGACAAGTCTCAAGTCTTGGGTAGAAAAATATAAATTACTAGTATCCTAAATCTGAGGAATTGTTGTGGAACAACTCATGGGTGATGTGCTGAGATTCAGGATCTTCATAAGCACCTAAAACTCTTTCAAGCAGTATTGAAATGTTCATAAATTGCTGTGCAGGATCAACTATGACGTTTGATTTCATTTTTAAAAATAGATATGGTAGGATAAGGATTTTCTGATTTGAATATTGAAGTCGCAGTTATAAGAAATAATCAAACATTTTAAGCTTATGTATTTTTTATGACACAATATACATATGGAGATTTTTATCTCTCTGATGAAGTAGAAAGGCAAGAGATAATTTATTCCTCATCTAACTTTACAGCTCATCAGACAGCTGTGCAATTTATCACGTGTTTTTTGCTGTACTGCCTGTGTTTTAGTATTCTAACTGCTCCATGCCTTTAACCAGTGCCTTTCCTCTCTCTAGCCTCAGTCACCTTGAGAAAGAAGTTTTTTTGCTCCACATTTTGCAGATAAAGAATTTACAATCACAAGACAGTCTTCAGACAGGTGCTACAGAGTGGTAAAGATTCAATCCTTTCACAGTGACAATTTTGAACCATAAAGGTTATTGCCTTAAAGACTGTATCTTGCAGTGCTTCATAGGCCTGAATATGGGCAGTATTCAGAGTTCTAGAAAGGGTCAGATACTTGCTGTCAAATGAGCTACAGAAGCAGATTACTCCTATTAGATAATTTTTTTTTTTACAATTGTTGCACGTTTTCCTATCTCATCCCATTCTCTGAGTACTGTATTTGACTCACATTAAAGGCACCAGGATGCAGAGACAGTCACAGGTAAAAAGTAAGTTCAATACAACGTCTATAAAATCTAATATCTGCCTCATCTTTTTATAAAAATGTCAAGTTAAAAACCCTCCATGCTAAAAAACAAACAAACAAACAAACAAACAAAAAAAAGCGCCTTGTTTTGAGTGGCCTGAATGTATTTATTTCTAACAAGGACCATATCTGAAAACTTTTCACCTGTTAAAGCCTCATGCCTGGTTATGGCAACATGCATTAGTAACCATGACAACAATAAATTGGAGCACACACAGATACAACACTTCTGTCTGAAAAATTAATAATTTTCTCCCTGTAAGAATTTTAAATGTTCTGTGGACCAGCCAAATCCTCATAATTTGCTTACATTTTCATTCCTAGAGTGAGAGAAATTTTTTTAGCTCCTTATATTTTTGGTTTTTGAAATAATAGAAACAGGTTCATGGCGTACTTACATTTTAAAAGCTTCTAAAGCTCAGTGGCCAAAATGGCCCCTTTCTGGTAGAAATGCTCCAAGGAGGTGGTTATATGACAGAAATTGGGAGAAATCTACAGCTTCTCTGAAATATTAAGCTGAATGACGAGCTGTCATCCTTACCACGCTAGAATATGTATCACCGGGTTTGCTCTTACGTGCATTGCACACGTGACTGTCCCAGAAGTGATGAAAATTCAGAGCACCATCCATGTTACCTCTAATTCCCTAAAAGTGCCTCTGCAAACACGGCGTGCTTCTTGGCTAGGCAAAGCCTATAGATTAACACAGAAAGGGCAGCACAACACATTTTGGGGGTGAAACTGTGCAAACTGAGCTGTTTACACGGTTTCTTGCTTTGGAAAAGTGAGCAAACGAAAACATCAGGAACAGAAATCAAAGCTCCCCCTGAACGAGACCACGGCTGGCAATCCCCCCTGCCCCATCCTGTATGTACACCATACAGCCAACAGATGCTACCACACGGCATGATACACGAATGCGCGTACACATAATCCCAAAAGAGGGCGGACAAATTATGGACTTTTTTTTGTCATTTCAGCAACGTGACACCCGTAGATAACAGCATGGCAACAGACTGTACATCCATAGAGTGACAACATAGCCATTTATTACTGTATCTTACATTATGAACCTGATGAATCGATGAGAAAGGATATCCTGCATTCTGGTTGGTCCAGATCTCACAGACAGAGGACTGCTAATATAAACAGAAAACTATATCTCATCTTGTAAATATTAATGCACTGCAACTGCCAAAAGGCAAGAATAATTAAGAGAAGGCTTGCAATAACATTAAAGAAAGAAGTAAAACAGCTGTTAAAAGTAATTTTTTATTTATTGGCTGACAAAATATTTTTGGACTGACTGGAAGGAAATATAGCTTATTCAAAGACTTTAGAAGGGGTGTCAAACTGAGTACAGGAAAACAATTTAGTCAGAAGTGCTGGTGATGTAAAGAGATAAAGTTATGCAGGCATAAACAGAAAATTCAGAGAGTAGAAGAAATATTGGTTATTTTCAGTTTTTGTCAGGGAAGAAGTTTGAAGTCAACATCCCAATCGCATTTTGAGATTTGAATCTCTCTGTTGGACACTTTCACAGGGAGAGAGGATGGGAAAAATCTGGCAATACAGTCAACAGGAAAAATACATTTTTTTTGGTAACAATTACCATAAAAGAATGCATTGCAATTAAGTGAAGCAGTTGCCCACCATCTCCTACCAACAACAGTTCCTTTGCATACAAAGATACAGATAATATTACCTTTGGTATTGACATGACTCCGCTGTTTAAATGAAAGGTTTAGCCTGCCTTCTACATGATTTTACAGATAGTCTGTAGTAGCAAAGTGAAGTAAGCATACTGTAGCATCTCTAGCAAAAGCAATGGAACTAGGCAAGCATAGCATTCACCAGCATCTTTTACATGTTTCCTTGTTTGGACATTTACCAAGAAAGCATCTGTGACACCTCAGCAAAAGCTAAGAAAACATTTTACAGTAGCCAGGCAACTAAAACAAAGCATCAGGCATAGGATCTGCCCACAGTATCTCAGGCAGGCAGCAACAAAAGGCAATAAACACACATGAAAAATGCAACTGCAGCATCCAGAATAGATAGCAATTAATATACCAGTAATTCAACAACAGCAAGAATGTGCATTGCTGGTTCTTCTCATCAACAGCAGCAGGAAAGCACTGATGCTCAAAACAACCCAAAGTGCAACTCTTAGAAATACGACTCTTGCTCTTACCTCTTGTAGCCTGAAACCTGGCTGCCTGGCTGGTGACAGACAAGGTTATCACTTGTGGTTACTGTCAGGGCAGGCTGGCATCCTCTGGACTCACTACTGAGCGCTGCCAGACAAGCTGGTGGCTGCCTAATGTTATTAATGGACCCTTATTTCCTTCATGATTTGAAAATGCATGTACACACATCCCTTCCCCAGCTTCAGTAATTCTCAGACTTTCCTGTATCTGGTAAATTTCTTCTTCTCCATCTTGTTTTCAAAGTTATTTGCTTCTCCTTCATGATGTACAGGGCTCTACCTTTTGATAGCATTAGCTAATAAAAACTTTTGAATTTGGTTCAGTCTTCTACCTCATCCTCTGCAACCTGCTACGAAACAGTCCTCCTCTGTGTGAGGAACATGTAGTCTCAGTGCAAGGCCAGTAGCAAACACTGCTCCAGCTGTTTCTGCTGTGCCATTATTAGGACATCATGCTAATTGGCACTAACGACCTTTTTTTCTGTCAAGCAAAGTGACCTATGGGCTTCAGCCATGCCCATCACTGTGATGCCTATGTTTGTTTGCCTGGGGGCGATTCCTGAATGGGAATCCATGGCAGGAGGTTGTGCCTCTGCTTTTCAAGAGAAGGTGTTCCTAGGCCAGGTGCAGCATTCCCAAGCACCTGGTAATCAAGAAAACATACTGGGGTGCTATTTGGACAGACTTGTTGAGGTCCTGAAAGGAGTAAGGTAAGGCAGCATGGGACTGTATGCAGCAGATGCTTCATCTCTCCCCAGTGCTGGCATGGGGCTGTTGAGATACTGTCATATTGTACAGCTGGTTCTCACCATCTTGCTATTCTGGAGATAAAGGTGCATCCTTAAATCCTGCCCTTCCTGAGGACTTGTCTTTAGGGAGTGGTGTGGTGCCTTGGCCAGATCAGTCAGGAGCCAGTAGCTGTCCCCACACAGCCGAGGCGTGCAGGGCTCTGCCGACAGAGCGGTAGCGATGGTGCGACAGCAGCTGTGCTGTGCTGCAGTGCGTAAACATATAAATACACCAGATAGGTCTATTGTCTGCTTCAGTGCTAACTCAGGAACAGGTAACGTGACAGTGCAGTAAGTGTGTAATCAAACTTTAAGTTGCTCCATTTAAAAAAAGGGCAGGGAATCAATCCTTTCTTACACATGCCCATGGTACCCACGCTGCCCCTCCCTCATCTTCTCCTGAGCAAAAACTCAAGGGTTAGTGCACTCCCCTCAAGAGCTGAGAGCTCTCAATTTGATGCCCTTCTCTGACTGAGGGAATTCACACCTATGTATTTCACCTACCTCAGCAGCAGAAGATAGGCTGTCTTCAACCCCTTTTATAAATGAAGGGAAACCCTTCTTATTATTTTTAATTCTTTGGAGAAAGAAGAGGGCATAAAAGCACATGTTTGGATCACTCACCTACAAGAGACAAGTTCTGGGTCCAGGTCTCTGCTCCAAGGAGACTGTTCAAATGAACTCCCTCCATCACGCAGACCTACCTCCAGAATTAAAGGTTTGGAAGACCAAGGATTAAGCTAAATCATCTTTAAAGACAGGTGACTTGAGTTATTAAGTCAACAATAAATCAAGGGGACCAGCAGAGACAGAGAATTTCCCATGACTGTACGAATGCCTAGTCAGAAAGGCAGCACTGCAAAAGTCATTACTAGGTTCTGCACTCATTAATGTTTGTGGACCAGCAGAGACAGAGAATTTCCCTGTACGAATGCCTAGTCAGAAGGGCAGCACTGCAAAACTCATTACTAGGTTCTGCACTCATTAATGTTTGAATGACTAAGGTACTGAAATGCAGTACAGAAGGAACATTAATTTATGGAAGGTAATGAATTCAAATTCAGAAACCAACCTTTTCCTTGCACCACTGTAAAAATATTTAGCATTTACTATATACATATTTTATGCCTTTAAAGTGCTGAAATTTTAAAATGAATTATGAAATCCCCAGGGGAAGTACTTAAAGTTGCATACTCCAGTGCTGAAGAGAAAGGCATCAAGGAAAGGAAAAAGGTTAAGTGAGTATCTGAGGCCAGAAAATAGGTAGTAGGAGGGAGAATTGGGATTAGGCTTCAAACACTCGTAATTTTCAGCTCTCAAAACATATGCCCTCAAAAGGAAGGAAAATAATTCAATCTGTGCATGCACTTCCACCATAATTAACACAAATACACTTGGGCACTTAATATCACTGACACAGAGATTCTGTGAAAAAGAGAGTTTTACAAAGAATAGCATTAGCTATTGCCTGATTAGCACTAAACATGCGCTTATCTTATGCTTCCCAAAAGGTAAATGCTTACAAGTAAAATCACAACAAGACTCTGCTGTCACGATACCATTTTTGTAATAGCTATAGATGTCCGATGCATAAAAGATTTCCCCATTCAGTCACCATGGGACACAACTCTGACAGGCAGGAGGGGCAAAGGAAGGGGGAAAGGGAATGGCATGCTCTGCACAACTCCTGCGACCTGCTACCCGTGAATACAGGTGGCTGGTTAATAGTGTGAGAGGGAAGGAAGGAGGGAAGGCTCCACATTACCTGCTCTGCACTCATCCATCTGCCTTTCCTTTCCAGCAATCACAGTTCTGATGTGGTCTCCTAATCACTCTATGACTGTCCTTTTAAAAGAATTATGGACGCTTTCACTTCCCTTTATTTAACTTAACTTAACCTGCTTGATTTAAAGAAAACACATTCACATGAGAAGTAATATTCCTTACTCTTCTTGCTGACTTCCTCTGTGACAGAAGACAATAGGGCATAATTACTTCAGACACCTGTTGTAAAGTCAGTAGCCAATCATCTTACAAAGTGTTTGCACATTTCCATCTGCTTCAAGCCTTTCTAATTACTCATCTATTTACTGGCAGAGCTGTAAGATGGTATATATAACGGTGTACAAGGTTGTGGGCTGTGTTTGAGACAAGTTAAATGCTTCATAAGGTGAACAAAACCATCTAATTTTAGGCTTCATTCCTACAGACAGAGAAGACTTGGTTGATAATCTGAAGGCAGAAAGTAACTGTACTGATAGGCATCACAAACCAGTAAGATCAATCATGGGAATTACATACTTTCTAAGGAGAGGAACAGAGGAAAGCAGTAGGAGAGAACAGCTGGACAGTGTACGCAGAAGGAGTAGAAGATGGGTGGAAGGCAGTCTTGATGTATTCAGCACAGCCCAATCCAGTGCCCAGAAGGCATTTTAGAAGATGTCAAAGATTTACCTAAAGTAGGAGCAATTATACTGAGAAAGTCACAGAAAATACTGAAAGGACCAAAGAAAGGCTAAAAGAATATTTAAGATGGGAGAAAAGGAAGATTTGGAAAGTTATAGCCAGCCTAACTGCAGAAACCAGCAAGTTACTAAAAATGCAGCTGTTAGATGAGATGAGGTTGCTCAGAGCTTCATCCAGTCAGGTCTTGAAAACCTCCAAGGACAGAGACTGGACAGCCTCTCTGAGCAACCTGTCCCACTGCTTGCCTGTCCTCATGGGCAAGAAGTTTCTTTTGCCATCCAGTCAGCAACAATCCTCTTTCAGTTTTTGCACGCAAAGTCACGTTTTCTCCAGCCAGCCCTGGTTGCTCTGCCTCTCCTCAGAGGGCAAGTGCTCCAGTCCCTGGCCATCTTGGTAGCCCTTCACTGAACTTCCCTCTCCTAAATAAAAAAGGAAGCATTTAATAAAAGTAGCACATTGTAACACGTGGGAAGGAACTTCTATGCCATACACTGCCACCAGCGAGGTCTCATATGGCAAAGCATCCAGTTTTAGCCACTGCACTTCAAGGATGGAGGCACGCTGGGGGAATCCAGGAGAGAGTAACAGTAAGTCTAGAAAACACCAGGGTGTGTCCCTGGTTAGGCTAATGTGGGTCCCAAATGGTCTGTTTACCCCTGAACTGGTTCAAGAAGTTTGTTGGTGACTCCTAATATTCTGCTTCCTTCTCCACCTTTCCCCAGCAAGGCTTGCCCTCTCTCATACTTCCATGTTGCACAGCTGGTACATGGGGAGAAGAGGAGCTGCTGAACATAACCTCCAGGTTTATTCTCCTGTCACCTCTTCCACTGTCTCAGTGAAGGGCTGAGCCTCGGGAGATTGCTCCCATCCCCTGGCACTGCAGCCCCAGTGAGGTGCAGAGGGAAGGACAGAAACGGCAGCAAACTCAGCTCCCTCTGATGCACATTATCTAACTTGCTATCTAATTCAGTCTAGCTCCAGAAATGAGGAGAACTCTGGATCAAATCCCAGAAAAACCACCTTGGCATGGCAAACAATCTTTAAAGGTGCAACAGCCATAAGAAACAAATGAAAACTGGATGAACGGGGCTGTCTGGCCCCTTTTGTAACTGTCACTCCAAATATTTTAGGACCATGGGAGAGCAGCTGTGCCATTTCAATAGATGTTGCTTTCCTGAATGTTCCCAGAGCTCTGGGGAGAGCTTGTCTT
>NW_010289443.1:43164-84200 GCF_000700745.2 Antrostomus carolinensis
AGAGACGGAGAGTGAAATTTGAAACTAGTATTTCTTTCAGAGAAGCAGAAATTAGAAATAGCACTTCTTACTAGAATAAGTACATGTGTTTTGCATTGGTGTATTATTTTTGCTTCTCCTGAAAACACTTTACATGAAGATTTCCAGAAAATCACTTGCCATCTTGGAACAGCTTTGTTGCAGGCAGGCAGTGGGTGACCGGCTTGAGCAGTGACACCATGCTCCAGGTGAGCACATCCAGTCAGCAGCTCCCCACGTTTCATAAGAAAGTTCATGCCACGGCCAGCATACCCCAGGCAGGGAGACAGCTGGCCCAGGACCACAGTGAGCTTGCAAAGGCTGTCCCCTCCAGCTGGTGGCAGGGTGAGCAGGAAAGCCAACCTCCCATGCCAGGGTCGATGCCCTAGGTCCTGTGCACCTCCACCTCCTCCTCCATGCAGAGCCATACTTTGCACGTTTTCCTCTGATGAGAAAAGACTAGTAACACAGCTGTACTTCTCTCTCACCCAGCTGACACCCTCCTTCATGCAATGATGATCTTCTCTGATAGGCAGTCAGTTTTCACTTGACTTTGATCGATTAACCCAGGAGTTGGGTTCCTGCTGGTGAAGACCGACTGTGGGTCTTCCCAGAGGTTTGCCAAGGCCACGGCTGCCCTGCCTGGCTTCTGGAGGCGCAGCTTTACAGCTGCAGCTCTGGTCCTGCGACCCGGGGTGAGCAGCCAAGCCTCTTCTGATTGATCACACCCCTTCTGTTGGTGCTGCAGCTACAAGTGCTCCCCAGCCTTTTAGCTTTGCATAGAAGATACAAACATCTGGACAAATACCACCAATAAAGACGTGAGACTTTGGTCCCGGAATATTAGGTACAGGTATACATTTCAGCCAAAAAACCCATCCCAAAAAAAGTGGGCTTTTTCCAAAGAGGACCCCAAACACTAAGTACAACATTTTTCCAGCAGCTCAAAAATGTAAATGTTAGATATTAAAATTCAGCTTTGACTCTGAAATATTTAGATTTTCAATAAGAATAGTTTCTTTGACAGTAGAAACTACCTTGTCTTCTCCATTTTTCATACAATCTTTCCAACGTAGAGCTCCTAGCTCACAAGACTGAGTGTGAAAAACAGTAAATTAATAAAGAACATCTGTCCCCAACTTGAAAGAACATCTGTTCCCTTCCTGGTGTAGTATTTATGGCTTTAGTTTGGATCATTAATACCAAATATAGAAGCTGCTTCCTTAATTCCATATGCTGAAGCAGCATGTAGGTATGATCTACATTCCCACAACTTTATTTCTAAAATGCTGGCTTCTGTAACATTCTTGAAAAAATTGTATCTTTCTGTTCAACCAGAAATTAGTTAGATTTTTCATAATGTCTTTATCAGTTTACTTGTACATTAAATACACAATACTCAAGGGATTTACAGGTGAAAGTTTGCTGAAATTTACAGTTCAAGATACAGTCTTCTATGGCATTAATATCTATCTGAATTAAAAAGACAACTGTCAGTAAGATCTATACCATGCAATAAAAATAGATTCAGTTAAGCATTTTCCTTTTGATGTTAAATTGAAGGTCTTCATAGTTCAGTCATCTTTCCGTATTAAAAATAAAATGCATCTAAAAATAAGAACCTTGGAGCATTTTGTTTGGATTTTACAAACTTGTATTTAAAATGTCTGTCTGTTCATCCTCACAACATACATACACTATTTTACACTTACAAAAAATGGAAGTAAGAAACCTTAGAAATAACAACAGAATGAAATCACCTGGACAACCGTATTTTTGTATTTATTGCTTCTTAAATCTACTAGTAAAGAATTCTGTTATTTCACTTGTAATTTCAACCATTGATAAAACCCATTCTTTACTGCTTCTTAGCTAATCTCATTTTACACACCAATATTCTCCTGGGCACATTTTCCTTCATTCACCTTAATCTTTAAATCCTTCTAAAGCAGAGAGGAGGCCAGGAAAACAAATAGGAAATAAGCAAATGAAAAAAATATCATGCTGTAGTTAAAAGTTAAAAAACTAAAGGTGGGTCTTATGAGACAAGAGTTTTATTTTTGGCTCCTTCAACCTTTCAGTGTCACCTTAGCCAACCTGCAACTTCCCTGTACCTCAATTTTCTTAGCTGTGAAGTGGAAAACGTTATTTTAACCACAGAGCCCCACAGTGCACTGGAAATATGAATGCATTAGTATCTGTCAAGTATTTCAAAGATATTGAGTTGAAGGTATTATTTCAGAAAGTGACAAAATTATTTCACGATTTTCCTATAAACCTGCCTTCGCTAATTCTGTCTCTTGTTTTTATTATTTTTTGTCTATTGTAGATAAAGGATCTCTGATACTAACACCTTTTAAATGACTGTCTGCTGCATATCAATCCTAATCCTGCAATAAATTGTTATATCTCACAAAATAATGTTACAAGGCAGAATCTCAACAATCACGGTAGCTTTACTTCAAACTTACTACTCAGTCATTACAAAGACCTTACATTTAAATTATCTTGTGTTTCAGAAAAAAAATAATAAAAATAGTAAGAGCCCTCAGACCACAGGACCAAAGAATCCAGAAAGACTTTCAAAATTAAGTCTGGGTTCAGCATCTCTGGGAAAGAACTTCTCCTGACAGCCTTTGTGAATAATTTTTCCAAGTCTCTGAGACTGTAAAGGATTCTCTCCTTCCATCACAGCCCACTGGGGTGCCCCCCACGTGGGCCATGACTAGGTTTATCCTACCAGAAAGCTTATTCTGATTCATTACCAGTTTTTCTCCCAGAGGCAGACACAGCCTGGAGCTTTCTCCAGAGCTCTAAAGAGGCACCCGCCCACTACCTCCCAGAACGACAGACCTCTCCTATCTCGGGGTGCACAGCAGGTTCAGCCCTGTGGAGAGAGCACACGTCAGCATTGGGGTGATGCCTGACCCAACTCTTCTTCTGCAAGGAGCAGTGTGGGCAGCAGCACTCCCCACACCTCCCTGCCCACCACTCCTGGGAGATGCTTTCAGCCCCTGTTCCTGGCTTGGGGCAGGGTCCAGGGCACTGGACACCATGGCGAGAGGCTTTATGGACCACAGTGGCTAAAGCAACATAAGTCGCTGGCTGGAGCAATAAATAGCAACAGCTTCTGAGCTGGCAGTCTGGGATATGCTTGCATCTAGTACCTAAAGCTTCTCTGCTGCCTGGAGAATTATGAATCCTAAAGACCTGACATTTTAACGAACTTAGCTATGTTCCCTTTTAACCTCCAAAGCTCTTCCCTGAAAATATTTTCCTTTTTCCCCACCATGATTTCAGGGGTGAATGAAGAGCTCGATGCCTTCAACAGGACTCCACCTACTGATTTTGGTTCCGAAGTCCTTAGGCTTTGCCTGCATGGTGTCAATTCTATTTTAAAGGTTCACAAGTTTGCAGGCTCAGAATTCAACATCCACAGTCAAAGATGACTCAGACTACTCAATCCTTTCTGTATTTTTTTTTCCTTTTTTTTAGGAAAACAAACCATCTCACAACCTTCTGTATTACCTTTTTGGCAGTTACGATTTATCCAACCAGGAGTCAAACTTTCAAAGTTGGACAACCAACTGGAGAGTTGGATGAACAAACATATTCCAGTGGGGAACCTAAATTGGTTAGACTCATTGCTTATATTAGGATTTTCCCCTCTTAAGTTGCAAACAGTCTGCTAGGGAACTGTGAATGAAGGTACATGCTGGCCTTGAGACAAATCCACCCACATTAAGTGAATTTAAATCAGTGCTTCCTCCAGGAAACAGTGTTGTATTACAAGCATATTTGATTCTGGTTTAGAGAATCGATTAAACCCATTTAGTAGTTCAAAGGAGAACAGATTTAAACTGATGTGCTCATTGTTTTAACAAACACTGATTGGTATCCAATGCAAAGATTAACATGCTTGATGACTCCCATGTAAAAGTTTAGTGAAAACAGCGGCCATAGTAAAGACGGAAACTTCAGATCTCATCATTTTCTCAAAATAGCTTCAGATTTCAGATTTTAAATTGAGGCTAAAAATAGCCTTATCCCAACATTTCTGAAAAAAAATAAGGTTCATGAAAGCAATACCACAAGTAAGGTCTCAATAGCATGTTGGCCTCTCTCTTCAGGGCCATAAAAATACCCATCAATCTCATCGTGAAGAACATACCTAAAATCCTTTCAAAAAAATCACAGCATCAAAGAGGTCTTTATGGACATCTGTCTACTATAGCATCCAGTAAACATGCAGATTCATACAGTAGCATGCACACAGCAACAAAAGGGTTAAGATAAACAATATCCTCAAAGCCATTCCGATGATTGCTCTTGATTATTCTGTTTGTGAGAAGTATTCTAGCTGGAAAGCAGGACTGGTATCAGCTCAGAAGTTGTTGATCTGACAAAAACCAAAGGAACCTGCAAACTGCAAGGAGGAATTTGCTAGATAAAATATGGAGCAGAAGGCTTGTGTTAAGAACCAATTGGATCTCCTGTATTTCCCATAAAAAATTATTTTACCTTTAATTTCAAAAGGGCTTTGGGGAAAAAGACTGAAGGAAATATTGTTCACTTTAGCAAAGCACGTATTGCAAAAAATAAATTTAAAAATCTATTTTTGGTCCAGAATTGTTGAAGAAATCCCTGATTAGCCTCTTAATGGGGTGAGTCCAATTTTGTGAGAATGATCACCAGAGGGAGTCATTGACTTTCCCATTAAAGTCAAAGGGAATTTTACATACATCAGGAGTGCAGAATTTGGGGGCAGAGCTGAGAAAGACTCCAAACAGACTGGAGTTCAGGGAGTAACAAAAACCACCGTTTTATGGATTTCATCTGAATCCATCTTTTCCTTTGGAGTCCCAAAGGATGACTGCTATATTCTATGGTGAAAGTTAGAGCAAAGGCACTGAAGTCATTCATTCAGTGGGTATATGCTCCTGCAAAAAATAATCTCAGCACTTAATTGGCTTTAAAGTGGTTTGGAGTGGTGTAAGTACTAACTGCTCAGTTTTCTCTATTTGGATATGCTGCATATCACAGTCCTTTTGGAAATGCAATTTTTAACAGCCCAAAGAAAATCTCTAGGTGCCATATGAGAGTGTGTCATACCTCTTGGGAATATCAGGACCTCAAACAGGAAAGAAGTGAAAAGGGAATTGCTAGCATGTTGGTGTTTTTTTGTTTTTTTTTTTTATTTCTGCAGTTTTAGCGACTAAAAGAAGATGTGAGAATAGGGATTCGTGAACCAAGTGATAAAATGAACTAAGTAGACGAACCAGTCTACTCAGCCATGAGCAAGTGGGCATTTCATGCTGACACCTATATTTCATGACCTTCAAATAAATGTTTTTGCATTAGGAATTGGGCTTTTCCTTGTTCAACTTCAGCTCAACCTTGTTACTGCCACAAAAGCCCAGCACACTTCAGTTTGAAAACAAGCCCATTTACTAGGCAACATTCCCCTTAATTCTGTACAATAAAATTATACAGCAGAAAATGAGGAGACTAAAAAAAGGCAAGGAAACAGCCCCACCCAATCAAATGCAATTTCACTTCCCTAGAAATGTCTTCTGAAGAAATGGAATTCAATTTGTTGCTGTGTTCCCAGGTAATGGCAGCACCTTGTTTTGCTTGTTTATTTAATTACTTCTTCTTGTTCATGCACTTAGCTGAGAGACTGCAGCCTTTTCTTCATCATGTTAACCGTAACACAGTTATTTGCACAGCTGGTTCCATTTTGAGGCTGGATTTTGGATAGAGGCTCTATTTTGGGCTGTGGCAAGCAGAGAACTGCTGGGAAGCCTCACGCCAGGCAGCCTGCAGCAACCTGCTCCTTCATGGAGAGGGTCGCTCCAGGATCTCAGCAGTGGCTGCCCATCTGCTTCCGATGGCAAATCAAAGGCTTGTTTCCAACATGCACTCCAAAGCACTGTGTGGCTTAAGACCTGGCTGTCTTTCATCATTTGTACCACCAAAAACCAGCTCAGTTCATCCTAAAGCATTTTGCCAACAGGCTGTCCAAGCTTAACTCTACTGCCTTTTAGAATGGTACAAGACATCACTCTGGTCAACGTATGCTTGATTTAAAATTATCAGTACTCTTACTGTGGTTGGGTGAAAAAAATTAGAGATGGAGGCTACTTTAGGTTTTCCTTCATTAACAATTTGATTTAACATCGAGGCTAGCGCTGTTGTCATGTTCAAATGATTTGTTGCACGGTTAAATCTCCTTTTTTTTTTTTTTTTTTTTTTTACACACTCAAGATATATGCCCCGATCACAAAGTTTATCAGAATGCTGACCCTCTCCATTAATAAACGCAGCAATCACACCCCTCCCAGGTCCTTTGAGTTTCTGTCAGTGAACTGATGTCAGCTTATTTTTATCAAGGTTGCTCAGAAACTGAGGAATCTGCACCTTCTTACAGGAGCAAGAGGCAGAATCAGTGCCAGTGGGAGCCTGCATCCTCTAGTGTGCAGGAGGCACCTTCATCTCAGCCTCCAGGCACTTAAACACCCTCAAAACTCTACCTCTTGGGAGAAACTGCATACCACCTTACACTACTTGAAATATAGAGAACTGGAACAGGTAGTTTGGAAAAATTGTCAATCTTTGCAGTTTACAGTTCAGCCTTCATATATGACCTGCTATGGTTTAGTTCTGTAACCAACTGTAGCAAGGCACAGCCTTTTAATAGCATCGTTTTAACCCTACCTGTGCCATCTGCCTCTCCAGCTTTGACCGGGGAATATCATCAAAATAGTTTTCATTTCTTCTTCTCCTTGCATCGCCCTGCATGATAATGTGGGGAACGTCCAGGGAGCCACCAGTAGTGAAAGTGCTTTGGCTAAGTGATGGAGACAACTGAGGAGGAGTGTGGTTACCACTGGGTTCCTGGACAGAGAGGAGAAAAATACAGCATAATAAGAACAGCATATAGCTGACTTCAAACCACACATTTAAAAGTGCATTTGAATTATTCATATTAAAAAAAAAATAGGGAACAATTCCTGAAATAGAGGTTACTGCAGATGAACTTTTGAGATTTGCCACCTAAGGTGCAGAGCCCATGTGGAAGGAAAAATAATTCACTATTTACATGAACTAGTGGCAAATTCCCTCTCCAAAACCTCCTTGTGTAATATATACTCGCTTCTAGGACTGCTGGAGAGATAAAATAGTGAGCTACTTCTTGTTAAGGCCTAAATAAAGCCATGATTTAGGACTAGTTATTTGTAAGATGAAATACATTCTCACCACTTCTGAGCAGCCACTCTGAGCAGTGAAAGTGATTTGAAAGTGATCTGAACTCTAGCAACATCTCTGGCTGGAAAAAAGAAATGCACGAACGTTTACAAAATTTAGACATTTTGTTTGCAATTTTTATAGGTCTCACAGAACATACATTTAACTTGAAGCACTGGATATCAGAAACAAGCTAAATAACAATTCCTAGAATGCATGAAAGAGTACAAATATTTTACCAGCCTTTTGTTTTAATCTGTGCTGAACTGTGACCTTGTATCAGTCAGTGTGCAAGTACCACAGCAAATTGATACATGAACTCTGTCTAGTAAACAGCTAAACATATCCTCCTGATCATGCATTTTACCTGGATTTGCCACCCCACTGCTCACAGCCACCGTATGTATATTTGGAAATACCTATTCTCATGCACACCATATCACTTGGTCAAACATCAATGGCAAACACTGGTGCCCATCTCCACCATTCAACACTGTCTTGGAGATTACAACCAGCAGGAGCAGAGCTAGAGCATACTGGCCCGCCAGTCTGCACACATGCCACCCCAGTGCAGACCGTAAAACACTGTTACAGCAACTGGATGGGGAAACGTGCACCTCTCTCATGATGTAGGTTACTGGGCTCAATTCATCTCACACTAGAGATTTCTCTGATAGTAAATTCAAAGTTCTTTGGAGGCAGAATGTACCCAGGAGTGTTTGCACAGCACAGACCTCGTCTAAATTACCTACTGATGCAATACTATATTTCAATACTGAACAACAAGAAGGGACCTGAAGACATTAGAGGAAGCGAAGACTTGCTCCAGTGTGCATGAGGGTAAAAAACCTGCCTTTTTTTTTTAAAGAAAGAATTAAAGTGGATATTTCATGTATGATTATGTTGAAGCAAACCTAGTTCTGAAAAACATCAAGGTACTTTACTCCACGCTGTTAAGAAACAAGACCTAGTGTAAGAAATCAAAGCACTGTAATCTCTTCCAAATGGAAAGGAAATTGCAATTCTCTGTATGAGTTCAAGTGATAGTAACTTCTGATGTTAATATTTGAAATGTAGGTGTCTACATGACATTATTCCTTGCATTCACAATAATGGGTTAGTATTTTCCACATTGGTTGACTAAAATTGGGGATATATACTTGTTTAACAATTTTTAATTAACTGAGATTTTTTTTTTTTTAATTATTCTTGAGCTTTCCTGTGATCTGAGACAAGCACTTGACATTTCCCAGGGCAATGAAAGGAGTGTTTTCCTCTTAGGAATAGACTTTTTCCCTCCTTCACAAAAATCCACCTACATTTGGCCCAATTAAAAGCTTCTGAAAAGCTGTAGCCTGCACACACTCAGAAGTTTTGGTGAGGCATACTCTCTAAAACCTACCCTCCACGAGCCCAACTCTGTCCAGGTAGTGCACACACCTCTGCCTTGAAAATAACCTGAGTACAGGGCACCAAAGAAGACCCTTTCTAGTGACTGTTACCTCCTGCTCCAGCCAGGTAGGTAACCTCTCTCTACTGCAAATCACGATTCACCCACTGTCAGTAGACTGATCAGGCCATCCGTGCATCAAAGTGACAGATGACTGTGCAATGGACATACAGGTTCCAGCTCTCATTGAGCTGTTCATATTTCATCAAACTGCATATAAAGAGGAAATTCACTTGGAGATCTGTATCAGAAGATTGCTGGCAAGGCAATACAGACAAGAATTACAAAGTCAAGAAATAGAAGAATTATGGTGCCTCTGCATTATGGAACAGTATGTAATTGTATGATTTTATGCTATTTTCTCAAAGTTGTCCTTCACAGCACAGATGGATCCTCAACTGTGCAGCATGTTGTCATATACTCAGCACTGTGTTATCATTAGTTATCATGTAGTCAGTATTTTAGTCTCACCTCATTTCGTAGCCCTAAACCTCTTCCCTAAACTCTATTCAAATCCTGCTCTGAAGACAGGATGACTAATGTCATCATTTCCACGATGCTTGTGAGTGTTTTACAAATGTCAATAAATTTATTTTCACCACAACTTGTGACTTGTGGCATTTTAAAATCACCACTTTAGTGTGGAGTACCTGGGACACACAAAGGTTAAAAAATATCGGTCACTTTGGATGCCCAACTACAAATCTATTGCCTGATTTTCCAAGTGTCGGTATTCAAAACTCTTCTTCTATTGATCTAATTTGCAGCACTGTGTGCTCAGCACTTGTATAAATCAGACTCCAGACTCCAGTCAAATATGCAGAATGTCGGTAACATACAATTAGTGACTGTTTATGAGGCAATTGCCTAAATAATTTACCAAGCATTATCTTGTGGCAAAAGCAGGTGTAAATCTGTATTTTCATAGCTACAGCTATTCCTTTAATCATTAATCTCTCTCCCATTCTTCCTTCATTCCTCCTCTTCACTCCATACTCACATCCTCATCTCCTTAACAAATCTGCAGACCAGGCACGGATGCCCATGCAGGTGCTGTCACGTCCTCAGGACTGTTAGTCACTAGGTATTCATATCATGTTTCCACCCTGTTGTGAATGCATGGATACATGCCCTGCAGGGATGCCTGATCATATATTCCACTATCAAAATCTGCTTCATTCCCATGTCTCAGTCCTGGTGGTCACATAAAGCTGGAACAACACCAGTCAGGGCTGGAAGGGAGCTTAAGAGATCCTTCCCCAGGCTGTCTAGGTGCACCTCATGCCCCATAGATGTTTGTCTAACCAGTTCCTAAAAACAGGAATTCTTTCTGGTGAATTAATACTTGTGTTAAACTAAACGTTGCTTCTCCGAATTTCCAGACTAAATTGTTGTTCCTTCAATTTAAACTCCAGCCTCCAGTGCTGACCAGGTGAAGATGGGGTTCCATGAATAAGAAGGAAACTGACCCTGTAATTAAAGATTATAATGCACTGAATGAAGGAAAGCGAGATTGTAGAGGTAACCTGAGATCCAGTATTTTCTAACTTTCAAGTATATGACTTTTAAATCAAAATAACTTTTCCTTAGTACACAGTAATTGTGAGAATAACATATTTTGTGAATATTTTAAATATTTGTTGCTTTTCCTCAATATTTAACCATTATTTCCTTTAAAATATTTTTAAAAGCTAATATAAAAAGAGTCAAAAAAGATGAAGTGCTAGCCATGGTTAGGTTGACCTTGGGACCTGAAAAGTAGACTCTTCAAATAACAAACTATCTTTTCCACTCATCTAGAGCAACCTGATCTAGTGGAAGATGTCCCTCCCTGCTCATGGCAGGGGGCTTGAACTAGACGATCTTTAAGGTCCCTTCCAACCCAAACCATTCTATGATTCCATATAAATCGACCTTCTAGTAGCAGCAGACAGTTTATTTAAACCAATTTTCAAGATAAAAATTATTGCAAACTGCAGACTGAATACTATGTCCTCGTTTCCTGTGAAAAGGCATAGTAGCAGCTGATGGGAAAGAAAACCTTAATCCTAACTCATGTCCTCCTCTTTAGGATTCTCTGTGAAGACTCCAATACCACGAGCTGATGAATGATTTAGTACTTGCCCGCATCAGTAGCTCTAGCTGTGGAGCAGTAGACTACTTTTTATCATTTTGACTGCAGATGGAGGACATCCAGTTTTCTCTTCGCTATTAACTGAGAATACACAGTCCTAACAAATAACATGGGCTGTGGAAACTTTCCCACCTGCTGAAGAGGAACTAATTCCCCAATGCAGAGCACTAAAAGTATTGAGCAAAAAATGTGCGACTTTCAAATGATTCCTCTTTCCTGGGAGTGTTTTAACACCTGCCATGCATCAGGAATCATTCACATAATACATAAAAAATAAAATACAAGAAAAATATCCACACATTTGTGCAAGGTGCCTTAGACCTTTTTCAACATGGCATTAGCAATAGGTTGTATTGGAGGGTGGGGGGGTGGGGTGGTTTAAAATATCTACACATGGCATCCAAGAATAAGCAGGGTGAAAACAGGCTGGTCACAGAAATTATAAGTGTATGTAAAGATAAGCCCTCATTCTGTCTTTCTGTATTACTCTTTACACCAGGAAATTTAACCTTGGAGCATGGACACTCTCTGACATTTGGAAATTTAGTCCCAAATGAGATTCCAGTCAGAAATGCAGCTCCATGAAAATAATCAGATCCAATCAAATGCAAAAGGTGTGACCTAAAATATCAGAATAAAAAGTGCTGAG
Organism: Antrostomus carolinensis; assembly: GCF_000700745.2. Taxonomy (NCBI): domain Eukaryota; kingdom Metazoa; phylum Chordata; class Aves; order Caprimulgiformes; family Caprimulgidae; genus Antrostomus; species Antrostomus carolinensis. The sequence goes on from NW_010289443.1 coordinate 54,664, forward strand.
ATGAACTCCCTTGGAAAGAACACAGTAGGAATGGGTCATCAAACCACAACCTCGTAAGGGTAACAGACAGCAAGGAAGTAAATGCATTGGATAGAGAAACCAAGTGAAGGTGGTGTAAGGAGATTAAATCTGGTCAAGTATGGAAAAACCCCAGAGACATTGCAACAAGATTTCTGAAAGAAGAAATATAAATGAATATTAAAAACACTACAAAACTTTTGATACACAGAAACATCTTAATGGCATTTGTATCTCAACAATTTTAATAGGCTCTCTTTAAAGAAAGCACAAAACATATGTCTGAAAAGTAAGTGCAAGCATTTGAAAACGTGAAAGGAAAATGGTAACGCTCCCTCTGTAATATCAGTCAGCTGGGCTGGGATTCCTGTGGGCAAATGTAGATGTGCAGCTTGTACACACCTGGCCCTAAGCTAGTTCCCTGAGCAAAGAAGATAAACTGGTACTTCCAAGATAGTGCTTATCTCATCCTAAGGTAGACATTTGAAACGGGTCAGATGAATCACCCTGTAAAAATGTCAGTTTATCTCTGCTGGCTATACAAGAAGCTGTGACTGAGCAGGTCAGCCTAAGACATCTACACTGTAAACTTCTGAAGTGAGGTAAACTGAACCCCACTTGAAGCGAACACTATTTTCATGTGAATGTTATAAAATGCTTGCTGACTTTTTGAGAAATGCAAAAAAATTTTCATGGGGACTCACCCTGAGGGTTATTGACCGAGGTGGTTTCTGAGGAGGATCTTCGTGAAGCCTGTCTCCCAAAGATGCCAGAACGCGCTTCCGGTGGCCAATCAAGCTAATTTTTAAGACCTGAAATAATAACAAAAATACCTAATTAAAAAGAACACATTGCAATCACTAAACGAAGATCCATTCAGAGTGAAGTCATTTTCTCTTTAAACCTTTTAACAAGCTACTCCACTACACAGGCTAAGCAGACAGAGAGCAGTGCAAGAAAAACAATCATCAGAGAAAATGAGAATCGAGATCAAACAGAGGAAAAACCCTGTAAAATGAAGGAAGAAACCAAAGCAAGTATAGATGTGGAAAACTGAAAAAAAAAAAAAAAGAGTAAGGAGGAAAGGAAAATGAATCAGGAAGAGAAGGTAACAGAGTGGGAGCAAAAACAAGGGAAGGGGAGGAGGAGACTGGAGAAGGAAATGTAGAGGTGCAGGCAAACAGTGAGTGATGAAGATTAAAGGGATTCATAGAATGGATGAGGAAGACAGTGAGGAACAGCCAGTGAATACTTAGAGAAGGCAAGAAGGGAGAAAAGGAACCACACAATGAATGAACGCTATAACTTTAAAATATATTCACCATGTCTTTCACAGGTAATCTCCAAATGACACATACAGTTTGTATTATCGTGTAGAATTATCCTTGCATAAGCAACACAGGATGGACAAATTTTGTCCTGGAGGTCTATTAGTTTTACCAGATGCAATGAAAAAGTCTCTGTTGCACACAAATGTGATCATCAGTTGATAGGTTCAAATACCTTGTGCTTGTCCAGACTTCAAGAATGCTGCCAAAAAGGTGTTACAAATTTACTGCAACTACTCCCCACTTGTATCTCCTTTGTGTCACTGCCACAAACAAAACCACCACTGCTCTCAGAAAAACCGAGAGGGCAGAAACAGCAAGTTGGAAACTTAAGAACTAGTGGAAAAATATCATATTTCAGTGCTAGCTGTAATGGCTACAATGGCTTCAAAGTGTAAAGCAGACCTAATTGTAGAAGCTTCTGCTCTGCAAACAGCAGTGTCCTCACATAACTCGTCCAGACTGTAAATACTGTTTCGTACACCAGAGCTGCCTCCATTCCCTCTCAGAAGACAGTGCTTCCCACTATATTTAGGACCACCGTGTGTCAACACCCTTCAGTTGAGAGAAATTTCTCACTCAACCTAGAAAAAGTAATAGTCCCCAAAAAACCCTGAAAATGCAACCTCTGAAGTGAACAACCACCTCAGTTTAAGCAGAGCCACTAACTACCATTCATGAGAACAAACAAAACCCAAACCCAGCAACTCCCCTATGACATCTCTTAGATCCAGTATCTCAGGTTATGGTACAGTAACACAGCATAATTATTCTGATAGGTGGACTCCTGCCTGTCCATGGGCACGTGAATTTGTCCACACTTCCTCTGCTGGATGTCTCTGTGCTATCTGATATTGCTGAACATCAACATCTCGTTGGCCTGCATCTACAAAGCAATGGGCTATGACATGACACAGATTGAGGCCTCCCTCCAACAGGCAGCTTGCAGGGCTGTTTCAAACCCTGTAGCTCAACAGCAGACCCAGCTGCAGTCTCACAAGCCTCATATGTGCTCTCTTACTCATCTACATCTGGAGAAGCAGGGTAGAACTAAGATAACGCAGCACACGCTGAAATGCCAGAGGCATGCAGGAGACTTAGTTATGCATTCAGTTTGAACTGGATGTTAAACAGAAGGGTGCACAGTTTATCTCCATATTTTACGATATGAAACACGTGAATGAACTACAGCTGCTTTAAGCATTACTCAGGTAACGCACTTCAGTGAACTTGCTTCTTTCATAATGCTTCCCCGTCATCAAGAGCATTTATCCAGAGATTTTTAAGTCAAGCTACAGTTCTTGGGTTGTTTCGAGGTCCTCAGCACTCTGACTGCCTTATTGGCTATATCAAACCACACAAAGCAATTCTCTTTGACTTCACAGAGCTGTTGAACAACAGGAGAGAAGAGGACAAGAGTCTTGAGGGACTTCACACGTAAGAGATGGGTCTAAATTGTTATACTATTTCAAAAGTAGTATAGCTCTTTAAACATCATTAATGCTGCAAAGCTTATTCCACTTCCCGCTCCCCTCCCTCCATTAAAATGGTGATCACCCCAAATCTGAAGTGGCAGGGATTTAAAGATGCAACCTACAGAAACATATGGTCCTCAGCCAATAGGCAGATGTAGCCCAGTCTCATCCAGACCACATACTCTGTTAACTGAAGACATCTGTATTTTTCTGGAAATGCACTCTCCAGTAATTTTCTTGGAAAACCTGTTACTCAACTTACAAATATAAATTACTGTTTTCTGAAATGCTTCTATATTTGAGTTATGAGAGTTTAACAAACATCCAGAAACTCTGAAAACTTGTTCTGTGATGGATTATCTTTGACAGTATTTATCAAAAATGTCACATATCACAAATATAGGTCAACGGTGTGCAATGGTAAAGTTGCCTAAAACAGTATCTTAGAAATATCTTAATGTTGTGTATCAGGTAACTGTTAAAAGTCTTGCACTTATTTAGCCCACAAGTTAGTTCCTCATTAATATTTTCTCTATACCAGATTACCAGTGAACACAGTAACACTGAACTATAGGGACAGTCAATACAATGCACCTAAGTGCTATGCAATGAAGCACTCTGTCAAATGGATTGTATCCTACTTCATATATGACAATGAAATGAGCTTTGTAGCACGGCTGCAGGAATCAGCTACAACATGCCATGAAATTGTTCAGAGTAGCATAGGGCCCTCCACAGCCTGTTATTTTGTTACTAGGGTTAAAAAAAAAAAAAAAAAAAAGAAGGTATATGACGCCTTTTTCCACATCGACAGTAGGATACTCCAGACAAAAATAATACAAGTCCATCTCATATACTTGCTTACATTTGATGCTGTAATACAATTAAAGGAGAACAGAGTAAGCCATCTGTCCAAAGAAAAGACAGATGCACCCAAATTTCACCCTATTTTTACCTCCATATTCTTCAATGATTAGCATACAAAATGAAATTGCATTAAGAAATGCAAGAAATCTGCAAATGTAACAATGCAACACTTTGCATTTAGATTTCTGACTTAGTTGACAGATTTTTTTTTAAAAAAAACACATGCAATGCAATAACTCCCTGCTGACTGGATGTGTGCAGATGCTGAAATTAACAAGTTATTCCATTTAAAACTGAGTATTATTTCTGCAACATTCTTCTGCCCAATCTTTTGCTTCTCATTGAATAATATGATCCAATACTGGATCATAATTTTTACAATTATTCTACTTTTTAAAAAGCGGGTATTATAAAGTTTACTGAGATAAATATTCAAGACATCAATTCCCTTTCTTTTGGAATAATCTGAAAAGTTACTGTGTAGGCTAAAATTAGTACCATAATAGCACAAGCAGTCTGGACTAAACATGTAGCAGCAATGAGACACTAGGAACTAACTACAAAGTGGAAAACTAGAGAGTGATCAGAATAGTATTAGTGATTCTCTGGTGGCAGCATCAGACAATTCAGAATTTAAGAAGGTCTTGTATCTGGGCAGGAACAACCCCAGGCTCCAGTATAAGTTGGGGAATGACCTACTAGAGAGTAGGGGAAAGGGGGAAAGGGATCTGGGAGTCCTGGTGGACAGCAGGATGGCCATGAGCCAGCACTGTGCCCTTGTGGCCAGGAAGGCCAATGGCATCCTGGGGTGCATTAGAGGGGTGTGGTTAGAAGGTGGAGAGAGGTTCTCCTCCCCCTCTACTCTGCCCTGGTGAGGCCACATCTGGAATGTTGTGTCCTGTTCTGGGCCGCGCAGTTCCAGAAGGACAGGGAACTGCTGGAGAGAGTCCAGCACAGAGCCACCAAGATGATGGAGTGGAACATCTCCTTTATGAGGGAAGGCTGAGGGAGTTGGGCCTCTTTAGTTTGGAGAAGAGGAGACTGAGGGGTGACCTCACTAATGTTAATAAATATGTTAAGGGCGAATGTCAGGAGGATGGAGCCAGGCTCTTCTCAGTGATGTCCAATGGTAGGACAAGGGGCAATGGGTGCAAGCTGGAATACAGGAGGTTCCACTTAAACTTGAGAAGAAACTTCCTTACGGGGAGGGTGACAGAGCACTGGAACAGGCTGCCCAGGGAGGTTGTGGAGTCTCCTTCTCTGGAGACATTCAAGACCTGCCTGGACACCTTCCTGTGTGATCTCATTTAGGTTCCTGCTCCGGCAGGGGGATTGGACTAGATGATCTTTCGAGGTCCCTTCCAGTCCCTAACATTCTGTGAACAGGAAATACAAGCCAACAAGGCGTGATCTTCCTATTTCTGCAAGTAAACAACCCCAAATACTAGCTAAATTCAATTTTATTAACCATTTTACTACTGGTCATATTAGAATAAACTCCAGGCTATTCTGGAATTGCAGGTGAAGGATACATTGATTATTTCCACTTTCCTGCCACAATACCTCCCCACAGGGCTAACCCTAAAACACAGCATTGCCCAGAATAATCAGGAAGTGAACCCAGACCAACCAGTACAGCTCACCTGATCATCATGACTGGTTTAACTTTAAATTTGAGAATGGATTAAATACACTTGCTATATAAATTCCCAGCACAGACAACTTTTAAAAATTTTATAAACCCTATCCATAGAACTACTGTCAGTGATCAGCACCTGCTAAAAAACAAAAAAAGTAGAAAAAAACCCCATATTGCACATACTGACCAAGATTACATTGTGTATTAATTGGCATATTTTGAAAGATAAATATGCCTGAATCAGCTGTGATATTGAATGCTCAGTGGCTTACCTATACCAGACACAGCCAAATCCAGTCCAAACTGTATTAAACCATTGTTGCATTTTTTCATATACACACACTTATGCTCTTTCTCATCCTGACTGCAACTGCTGATTCCTTCCACTCCTAAATTATCACAAACACTTGCCATTTTTAACACTGTAGGGACTTTCCTGTATAGCTCTGCACACCCAGCAAAGCACATGCACATGAAAACACAGATGCTCCAAAGCACTAGGAGATCAGACTTGCTGCAACTCTGCTAGATGCAACACTTCTCTGGTTTCCACAACTGCAATGGAAGCAATTGTTTATTGTGCTTATGAAGAGGCTTGTAAGACTTATGATTTCATAATGATATGAAATATGCACCACTATCCCTCTGAATTAATTACCCAACTGGAAACAGATGTCAGTTGTCTTGGTGACAGCATCTCACAAAGACAGATGGCTGCCTAGTAAGTCCCATTTCTATACATTATCATGAGGAACTGATGTTTGTTTGGTTCCCACCCACCCCCAAATACATAATTTAGTTGCAGATCTCCAGCCTAATGGTACTGAGAAGTCAGAGGCAAAAGTCTCCTCCAAATAAAGGTAATTTTGAATCCTGCATTGTTACACTCCTCTGAGTTGTGCATTCCTTGCTGCCAGAGCAGTGCTGTTACAATGCTGTCAAGCTGTTGCCATCCCAGGTCAGATTCAGGTGGGTGAGCATTTATTATCTTTCCCAGAAGTTCTCAGGACAGCCTTTGGTACTGCCCTGGCCATTGGAATTTTTGCCCTGATTTTGCCAGAGAAATCTTTTTTTTTTTTTGCATTGAACTGTTTTCCAAATTCTCATTCGCTTAACAATTGGCAATCTGAAAACACCAGGTGCTAGTACTTTTGGCTCCACTAACGATTACCTGCCTGCCCCGCCCCGCCCCCCCCCCCCCATAATAATGATTTTGTATTTGTAATTGATAAACATTATTATTTCAGTGGAAAAATATTAATTTAATTTTCATTAATTAAAAAAAAAAAAAAAAAGGAAAACACAATGAGACAAGACCTGGACACTTTACCTCCTGGAGATGTGTCTCAGGCTACGTGCTGAACCACTTTTAAATACCAGTTTCTTAAATTAAAAAGAAGTTAAACCCATGGCCTTTAAAAAACCCAAAAAATCCCAACAAAACCCCCCAAACCACAATTTAATGATTTTACAAGCCTCAGATGTAATGACAAATATTACATATGTGCATTTTTATTACATGAGGCTCTCAAAACCCCATAAAAGCCTATTATACACACAAACACAAAGGTCACTACAATACTGATTACCTGTTCTAAGAGAAAAGGCTGAAAATATTATTTATGTGAAAAACAGCAAGCATTAAGCAGGTCTGTACATAAAGTGAAAATATCCCTTCTGTTTTCACAAGCAGTAAGTGGAAAAAACTGAGAGGACAGAGCTCTTAGTCTGTTCCCTCTGCTAGTAACTTGCATTTCCACCTGTGTGTTGAGCTAATGACAGGTCCAGTCACTGGTTCAGATCAGATCTGGAAAATGTATGGTCAGAGTGACCAGGTGTATTATTGCTGGTCAACCTCCTTGTGGTTGTCAATGTTAATCATATAGCACTACAAGAGTGCAGTTGCAATACCAATATGTTATCACACAATATTTTGCGGGATAATTTACATAGCAGATATATTATAATTAAAGTTACTGGTACTACAACACATTTCATAAAGAGCAAATAATTTATTTATCTATTTTAATATGTAATTATCAGCAAAGCACGTAAATCTGTACACAAGCGTGAAATACAGCTAGTGTAATGAGAAATAGGAGATAAAGCACAAATCTCCATAGAAAATTTTAACAGCTCTAGAATTGATACTTTTTCTGATGTTGATTAAATTTCATTCTGGACTTAATGCCAAGCAAAAGAAAAAAAAAACAACCAACATTTAAGTCCCTTTAAAGAACAAGGGCACTTCTCTACTAAATAAATAGTTTTTTTTTTTTTTTTTTTTTTTTACACACTCCAGCTTTCTAATAACATACAGTGATGAATGTTTTCATAATACCAGAAGCAGCAAACAACCATTTGCTGCTTGGAGTAAAAATGCAGATTACTCTAGCTCACAGTTATAACCAACGCAGTCATTAAAAGGTAAGCTCTGTAATATGAGAATAATTTCAGTTAATTACACAGGTATTAACATATTAGAATTCAAAATGGATTGTTTATTTTTATATAATGCAATTATATACTCTGATAAAAATGGCAATAAAAATAATGAAAAACCTAAGATGGTATTAAATATCTCCTTCTAATACTAGCATCTAATGGAAGCCCTTCTATGTTTTTTTTTTGTAATCATCAACACCTTGTAGATACATAACGACTGCAGATAGAATGTCTTCAACATACAGAAAGAAAAGCCAAATACTGGAGAGGAGAACCTGGACCAAGGATATGAACAAATGTTGTTAAGAGACATTATTAAGGACACATTCAGGTTCTCAGTGTATTTGCAAGTTACCAGCTGTATGCATGAAGACCTAATCATTATTGTACTATTTTCAATTTAGTAAAATTATTTTTCCGTATTGTAAAACATTCACATTAAAAGCATGAGCTTCACCCTTGAATATCTAGCTCAAGTCAAATCAATGCACAGAGGCTACCTATGGCTTGCATTCAGGCTGTGCTGTGGAGCAGTTTGTACAGAACACCATAGACAGAAATCCAAAATACACTTACCTCCTAAAGTATTAAATATTCCAGAGTTACAAACGTGATCATACACTATTGCCCTAATACTAGCATTAGTGTTTATCTACTTTTTAAAGGGAAGAGCTGTAAAAGAACTGTAAAGATAAAAATGTGAAAAGTGTTTACAAAAGCCATCACTGGCAATATCAATACTATACTATTATGAACTGATAGCCTGATGCTGAGGACACAACTGATCCCAATTTGCTGCCAAAGTACAGGTGAATTGTCCTACAAGTCTCGTGAAAACTCCAAAGAGCAGCAAAGCTGGTGAATGGTCTAGAGAATAAGTCTTATGAGGAGTGGCTGAGGGAACTGGGGTTGATTAGCCTGGAGAAAAGGGGGCTGAGGGGAGACCTTATCACCATCTACAACTACCTGAAAGGGTAGTTGGGTGGGTGTCAGTCTCTTCTCCCAAATAACAAGCAACAGGACAAGAGGAAATGTCCTCAAGTCACTGGCAGGGGAGGTTTGGATTAGGTATTCGGAAAAATTTCTTGACCAAAAGATTTGTCAAGCATTGGAAAAGGCTGCCCAGGGAAGTGCTTGAGTCACCGTCCCTGGAGGTATTTAAAGGATGTGTAGATGTCATGCTTAGGGATACGGTTTAGAGGTAGACTTGGCGCTGTTAGGTTTAGGGTTGGACTCAATGATTTTAAATCTCTTTTCCAACCAAAACAATTCTGTAATTCTATGATTCTACATGGAAATGTGCTAACCTCATGAAGTTTAACAAGGCCAAATGCAAGGTCCTGCACCTGGGTCGGGGCAATCCCAAACATAAATACAGGCTGGGAAATGAGTGGATTGAGACCCGGTCTGAAGAGAAGGACTTGGGAGTGGTGGTGGATGAGAAGCTCAACATGAGCTGGCAACGTGCACTTGCAGTCCAGAAGGCCAACTATATCCTGGGCTGCATCAAGAGAAGCATGGCCAGCAGGTCAAGGGAAGTGACTCTGCCCCTCTACTCTGCTCTCATGAGGCCCCACGTGGAGTACTGTGCCCAGTTCTGGAGCCCCCAGCACAAGAAAGACATGGATCTGCTAGAATGAGTCCAGAGGAGGGCCACGAGGATGATCCGAGGGCTGGAGCACCTCTCCTATGAGGACAGGCTGAGAGAGTTGGGGCTGTTCAGCCTGGAGAAGAGAAGGCTTATGGGGGACATTATAGCGGCCTTCCAGTACCTGAAGGGGCTACAAGAAAGCTGGGGAGGGACTTTTTACAAGGGCAGGTAGTGATAGAACAAGGGGTAATGGCTCTAAACTGGAAGAGGGTAGGTGCATCCACCACAGTAAGATCTCAAGCTTCTCTCACACTGGACCCCTTGAAAGAAGAGGTAAACCATGGTCTATGAGCCTATGCTTTTTAGTATTCAGCAGTTACTAAATTTAGTTTTCAAGTTTTCCTGTCAGGTGTCTGTGATTTCCCCCCTGAGGACTGGAACAAACCTGTCAGAGACAGGCTAGCCATTTCATGACAAATGTTTTTCTTCTCATAACTGTTTCTGTCTTATCAGTAATCAGTGTGGATTCACCCTGCTGCAGAGTGGCTGCTTAGTGTCAGCCACATCGCGTTCTTTGACAGCATTTGGCACACTGGATGAAGTAAAACACATTTTGTGATGTGCTAGTATAGGTGGCATCTATTTTGGGTACCATGTGTTATGCTGTCCAGGGACACCACCTCTACCAAGATCTTAATTTCATTACTTTACAGGAAATATGCACCTACATATACAACATGATGTAAAGGGGGCCCTCAATTATCACTCTATCTGCTCTGCAGCTGACCAATTTAATCACTTTCTCTCAGTAAGGATACTCCCCAAAAGAATAAACCAGTACAGGTTATGGCATGACACACAACCTAAACATAAAAATAATAAATAAGAAGATCCTCCATCAACTTATTTTCCCAGTTGTCTTATACTATCCTGGTTTGCAATCTTTGCTCATTAAACAATTATTTAATTAAACTCATTAAAACAAATTACTACAGGTTCTGGAAGAAAATCATGGCTTGATAAATGGTGCCAGCCCCTCTCCCCAGATTTCACACCCTCCTCCACTTTCACCAATCTCATCCTTTAACACCAAATGGAAGAAGCTGCTACATACGTACAAGCTACCAATTCATCTCAACTGCAGCTATAGTAGTCTACTGTTTTCTTTCAGGTAGTCTAATTAATCAGAATAATTAAAATAAATTAAGAGCAATTTTGTCTAACCTACATTCGGTTTGGATTGTAGTGTTGCTCGTCAGATTCTGATCCCCAAATCTTGCCCATTTTCCAACTTCATGTTATGGATTTAAAAAGAGCTATTAGTTCTCCCTTATATGCTTGCTTCGTTTACATCCTTTATGCTATCACAACTGTAGCAATGCTACTACCATCTTAAAAAAAGGCAACAGCCACCATGGCAGAGCAGAATCATACATCATAAGCAGCGTTGGCATCATTCTGCACTTTGACTCTTAATCTGTGAGGAGGAAGCACCGTGGGTGGGAGAGAACAGGCTCTATAAGCACAGCAGGACAGCTGGATTAACTCTGCCAGGAGCAGCAAGGGGACAGCAAAAACATTTCTCAAAATATCTTTTTCTTTCATGCCTTGAGGTAAGAGCAGGAAGGAACACCATCAAAAAGTGGGGTTACAAAAGGATACAAATAAAGTGGCAAAAATATTAATCCATCAATAGCTCAAGTAAGTTCTTCTCTTGTGGCTCTGAGCAACATGCCAAATTCCAACATAAAAGATTACTGTCTGTATTAAATTGCGGTAAATTGAAACCGCAATCCCGTTCAGATCCTACATATTTTGTTAGGCAGATTCCTTCATTAAACAGTCAACATTAATCTGGCTTAAGGAAGAAACGTTTTTGTACAAAACCAAATTAGAACAAAGCAAGTGGGCAAGTTGTACGGAAGAGCTCTCCAAACAGGAGCCTGATTTTGTAATACAGTTAAAAAAAAGATAAACTGAACTTCATATTAACAGCGAAAACCAGTAAGGCTTGAGTCATCTCAAACTTGTCCTTAAAGTTATTTTATAAATTATAAAGAATATGCATGTGTGTATCTTTTTGAATTCCACAGTTAGGGCAGATACGTTATTAATGAATGTATCTCACAAAACTCCTTGGTGAATGGGTTATCATGGGAAAGGCTTTCTTGCTATAAATTCTATTTGAATTTTGTCAGTGAGAAAGAAGTGCTGCACAGGACTCCTAGTACAAGGCAGTGTAGCATGTTTTCTTCACCTCTGCTCTTTCTCTCTTTTTTCTTCATCCTTATCAAAAAGTTCCTGAAAAAGGAAAGTTCTCTTCAAAGGGAGTGTCAAAAAGAGGATAAAGTTAATGTCCACAGCTCAGGCTTTGCTTTATTTATCTTGGACCCATCCAACCCATGCAATAAAGTCGAAAGAAGGAAAGACAGTGCCAAGGACTTCATTCTCCACTTTTCCCATCAGTAGTAGTAACACTAGCAGTCGTGATTTTGCAGAGCGTGTTATATGAGGGGACTTTTGGACCTGCATGAAACTAAAATGACTTAGTAGACCTATGGATGCAGCTAACCGCAGGACAGCGGCCCCACGACGCAAGAACTCAGAAGCCCTGAATCATGTCTATAATGATTCCCAGGCCACTCTTAATGTTGTCAAGAATCTCCCCATGTCTAGCCATGCCTTTTTATAATTCTAAATATTGTAAATTTAGCAAATATCCTTAATCCAATGATTAACCATTCTGATTCCTGAATTATGTTTTCGTTAATATTTAATCTAAATTGTCTCTTCTTTAGCTCTTGCTCTGTCCTCACTGATTTATGAAAATAATTCATCATTATCTCCTTTGTAACATCCACTTACATGTTGGCAGAAAGTAATGTTTGCCCTCAATCTTATTCCTCCTAGAAGGAACATGCTTATTACACTAGGTATCTGGTTGTTGAGACACAGTCATGATTTCTAATACTCAACATGAATAGGAAAAAAGCCAATAATCCCTCTTCCTCTCATCTAAAAAGCAATATAAACATATAAAATTTTTACTTTAAAATAAATAAAACAACAGTTTTCCTTTCTTTTGCAAGTCATTTATCATAACATACATGCAGTTTTGCAAAACTTTCCTACTAAGAATAACTCTTGCTCCTAAATTTGTTTTAACTGGACATAAAGAATCCAACATATAAGCACATTATCCCAGCTGAAACATTGTAGTAAGATAGGGTCTGGCGGCCGGAAGATATCGGGCTGTACGGAAAGGTAAGACACCCCCCTCTCTCTCCTAGTAGCCAATAGCACTTGGCCTGTGATGTAAGCAGGCGGAAGTGACGTAGTGAACCCACACCATATAGTACTGTGTCGCACAGCATTAAACGCCATTTGCAGCATCCTCATATTGGTGTCAGTGCTCATTGGCCCAGAGACGGGGTGTGTGTTTGTCTCTGTGCCGCCTCGACCGGACGGGACGTTGCGGGATAACAACTGCAACAAAACATAAAGGGAATGACACCAGGGGACAGCAATCTAGAAGTTTTTATATACAGTTCTCTTACTAGTATGCACAACATTCATATATCACTGTCCTTTTTTTGTGTTATGCTGCTGATGGATGTTCAACCAAATATCCAGTAGCTCTACCCCTCTTGCCCAGATTATCCCCCCAGTACTGTTCAGTAATATACTCAGAGTTTGTTATATACTCTCAAGTGATCTGTACTTCTAAAATAAATCACTTTTACATTTATTCAATTACATCTTATATAACTGATTCAGTCCATTTATGAGTTAGGAAGATCATACTCTATTTTAATCCTGTTTTACAAATGTTGCTACATTAAATGATTGCCCTCGAGATCAGAAATAACGCCATGAAAATCCACAAGTTTGCAGACCTTTAATTTTGCTAGAGCTTGAAATGTTAAAGCAGAAAAGAGATTAGTTTACATGTATATTTACATCTATTCATTTATATTATTAGGTATAATAGCCAGTGGTATTACTGTGAAGACAAGTTTCTACATCATCTTGTCACAAACGCGCCCTACAGTACATTAACTCACTATAACATAAGAAATTCTGTCATACATTTTACACCAAATCACCACATGAACTATGATTAATAATGAATCAGAAGAGTAGATTTATATGAATAACAAGCAAAGAGAAAAAAAACCCTCTTATTATGGACAATTAGATGTTATGGTAACTTACATATTTGCTATGTTCTGATATGTAGCCACTTGGGATATCTTCACATGACTGACTTAGACTTAAAAATGTATTTCTGAGTTGTACTAAAGAATTAACTAACATTCTGAGGTTTTCAAATTAATAAGTAAGCCTAAATTTGGTCACTATTAATTAAGTATAATTTTAGAAACTCTACTATTCAAGTTCACATCTTTTTTATGTGGAGCTTTTTAATTCTTCCTGTATTTGTGATCCCAATCTGCATTCAGGAAAGTGTAAGGCTTTTCTCATTTTAAGAACCTTGACATTTAAACATAGTTGTTTCTGCTGTATGAATCTTTGAAACATAAAATATTTTCCATTCATTATTTGTGTTCCTATTTTCTTATAGCAGTGTAAGTAAACCAAATTTCTGCACAGAATTGAAAGTAATGACTGTGTTAGTCTAGTAGTAGGAATGAAAAATACTTAAGGAAAAGGTTAAAATATGCTTTTGAAATGTTATGTTTCTGTATCACATACAACAGGCTTACTCAGCTGCTGACAATTTCCTGATTTTCAGGAATCATTCTGCATTTCACCCTAATTTGGTCAGAGAGAGGTACAGCAGATCTTTTCTGAATTAATATCTATCACAAGGAATTTACCAAGTGCTGATGTTCCCACTGAGCCCCAGGACGCGGGTGTCTTCCCTGGCCATGAGCCCTGCAGACAGAACCAGCATGAGAGCAGTGCAGCCAGGTTTTCCCATAGAAGTGCGGCACAGATGGACTGGGAAAAATTCTCCACACTTGAAGATTTAGAACAATATATAAAGTTAACCAAACTTTTTAAAAGAAAACACTAGAAGTACTGGCAATTTAGAGCTGTCCAGGAGATAAAAACCCGTAAAAAACTCAGTTTGGAAAACAGAGGGACTAGAGCACAGTGCACCCATTAGCACCCTGAAATTTCAAAATTACTTCCCAGAAAATAGCTTTCTGCTGGTAGAGCCCTCTGGGGATTGACAGAGAAGTGCCAGTTCAAAACCAGCATGCTGGGAGGCCGCTGGATGGAGGAGTTTGAAGCACAGCAAGATGCTTTAACTCATACAATTCCCCACGACTGTCCCGGCGTGCCCTTCCCGCTCAGAGCTGCTTTGCAGCAATCCCACAGCCCGACTGCTGCAAACCAGCGCTGCTTGGGGTCACACAGCGAATGTGTCGCTGCATGCTTCAGTGCCGGGACACACAGGCAGCGGTGAACACCTTCAGAGAGAGCTACAGGTACATAATAAGACAGTCTATATTTGTGTTACAGATCAGTGTGAACTAACACCTCCCACAGGCCAGGGATTCCTCTACATCCATGGTCAGGGAGCAAAGGGGAAGGCAAATAAATGACAAAACACTGTGAAAATCATAACCCCAAAAATGGCAAGAGACAGCATGAGCTATAACTAAGTCCTAATTGTACAAGGAACTATATCTGTTAAGAACTTAAAACGCAAATGTTAAGTTTTATTAATCCACTTCTTAACTGCAGATACAACCAATGCAAACTCCTGAAATAATAAGGTAAAATGGGAATTTGGAACCTATGAGAGATAAAATGAGTGCCAGAAATTTTAAGAGGATGAATAACACAGGAGAAGAATAGGACGACCAGAAAATGGGTCATTATAGTAATCAGAGGAGAAATAGCTAATGGAAGGATTTACATCTTACAATAAAATTAAAAGGTAACTATTTGAAGGATACCAGTAGGTGACATCTACAAGGCATTTGTGACAAACCAGAGTACATTATTTTACTTGTCTGTTCTGCCTGCTGGGATAAATTTCCTATTTTCTTCTTTGTAAATTCAACTTCCTTCTCTCTCATCTGTCAACCTTCTCCCTCTCTCCACATGTTATTTTAAGCTCAATAGACCCCAAATTGGTTTTCCCCTTGCAGCTTTGCTTCAGGTCTCCTTTATTCCTTTACCACCCCCACCCAGCTCAGCAATTTAATCTGCATTTGCAACCATATTCCCACCACATCCAGCTGACCACTATGGAGGTGACAGGGAGAAATGTCAACAAAAGAATGAGCAAAAACTGCTGACCAATAAGTAATGCAAAAAGCCTGGGGAAAAATGGAAAGGAAGCTGATGGATTAATAATAAAACCAGATCTGATTTAATGGCAGCTGCTCTCAAGCAGTGAAGTAACCATGTAATAAAAATTCATAATATATGTTTATTGTCTATTATATATGTCATTTATAGGATAACCACCCAAGCTTGCAGAAAGAGACTGCCTCATTCTTCAGCAATCTCTGTCCTTATTTTGCACCTCTAAGATACCATTGAAACGAAGGGAACAAACACCCACATACGTTTCTATTCTTTCGTACCCTGTACAGTGAGTCTTCTGTACAAGTGGTGCTGCTAGGAGCACTGCAACCAGCTCCCCTCATCAGCTGTGACCTAGGACGATGATTCGGTACACTATCAGGCATAGTACAATTGTTTAGTTCTTTATTGAGATAAAACATATACAGAAAACAATGTTTTACCAATAGGAAGCATTTTGCAGAATGGTTATTCAACAATGTTTTAAAGAAAGAAGTGATTTTGTGAACATTGGCTCACGCTATGGATTTTTTTTTTAAAAAAAAGTGCATCTAATTTTTAGCTATTTAAAATCTTGTCAGATCTTTTCACTAGGATACGTTTTTTTACTGTCTAAACTGAAAATGATTACAGCAGCATGATGCAAGAAATACTTAGAGAATTCACTTCTGTATGTTACCACTGTATTATTTTGCGAAAAAAAATTGTAAGCCCTCAGGAACTGGCATATATGTTAAAAGCATCTAGGGTCAGCTTTAGCAATGTACAAGCTTCAGTGGCTCAGAATTTTATATTTTTTAAGAAAACATGGCATGTGATTGTATCAGCAAGTTTCACCCGTCATTATCCATCTCCTTCCTACACCTTTTTAGTACAAAAACCCCTTCAGCTTGCTGATAGAATACTAATTTGGCTTCATCTAAATGCTAAAGCAGCGTAGTCCAGCTATCTCATTTAAAATATGTGTAAAGCTGTGAAACAATTGACAAGCACAATGAAGAGTGTCTACTGTAAGATCTGCATGGAATTATTTTTCAACAGACACTAAAAAGCCAAAAGCCTACACTACCCCAAATTTTTTTCCATGCGTATCTCTTAATATCAGGGAAGAGAAAAGGGTAATATTTACCTAGCAGCTCACAACTTCATACCACCTGTTAAGATTAAAGGCCAGGGGAAAAAAAAAAAAAAAAAAGTGTATATATATATACAGGCTTCTATTTGTGCAAGAGCAGTCACCCTTTCTTGTAACTACAACCACATTTTTATTCTGTGTATGTAATAAGAAAATGTGCATTAACAAAGTCTGCATCAAATATAAATGGAGGGCAAGTGGAATTTACATATATGAATAGGATGAAAGCCCTAAATATAGAGCACTCTACGGACAAGATTTGGGCTTCTATCCCTCAGCGGTACCTTCCAATGACCTCTGTTGACAGATCTCCCAAGCTACCCTCCATGTAAAGGCGCAGTTTTATGGCATAAAAGGGAGAGTACAATGGAACTTGAATGGGTGTGAATTGTTGATTTGATTCCAAATACCTGGCCTGCAGTGTGTATGTGTGGCATTTAAATACACACCCCTTCATACAAAAACGCATTATGTGTGTTATCACCTTTAGCCACAACACGCCTGAGAAACAGTGACCAGCAAAGTCTGGATTTGATTAGCACCAAACCGTTCCACGTCAGACCAAACTGGGAACTAAGCCTCATATATCCGGGGTGCATAACTGAAGAATTACTTATTCAGATGTGCTCACAGATGCTCAAACAGTCTATTTCAAGTTAAACATCAAGGTAGCTTAGCTTCCCTGCCCCAAGCAAAAATGCAGACACAAGCTAGTGTGCTAAAATGTTCTTCACAACAGTAGAGAAGTTACATGGGCAAATGAATGATAGCAAAACCTGTTAAAGTACACGGGCAAACAAATGATAGCAAAACCTGTTAAAGTTAACAACTGATATTAAGATGAGAAGAAAGCAACTATCTTTTCTCTTTAAACTCTACTTCCTGAAAGGTTAAAAAACCACAGAGATTTATCATCAGAAAAAATCACTAGTAAAAATAATTTGTTTCAGAGGGTAAACATAACTTTTGTTGTGTCAATTGCAACAAGACAATAATTGTCATTGGACACCTCCATATTTCTAGATATAAACACCTCCTTTACAGCTCAGTATTTTAAAGAAACAAAAACATGGAAAACCTGATCATAGTTCTACACCTGCTCTGTGCAACAAGACTAACGCAGGGCTGAGTTAAGGAGCTGACCCACATACTGAAAAATAGGATCTAAAATTAAATGGGAAAATGTACATCATTACATAGCTCAAAGATGCACAGTTAAATCTCTGTGCAGCAAACTGAGAAGTTATCTATACACTGCAGATTATTATGCACTCAGTGAACACACAACATTTAAATTATTTTTGCTATGTTAGTGGTATTGAATTTTTCATGCATTTTAAAGTTGTATAAATGGTTAGGAAAATAATTCAATAGGTCGGACATTTCATTAACTTAAATATTAACAACAAAATCCCCCAAGCAGAATAAAAATGCCCTTTTTTTTTGTTTGTTTGTTTTTGCCTTTGCCTGTGGACCTATGTACTTGTCCAGGGCAGCGGAACCATTGAGAATCCTTCTCAACTTGCCAGAAGTACAAAGGTGATAGACATATGGGACCGCACGACCCATATTCCCTGTTGAAATTGTTCCTATTTAGTTCCTAGCTAACATTTCACCTTTTGTCTAGATTTACACATGTTCTTGGTCCAAGGTGCCTTGTTCCCAAAGTAACTTTCACTTTGCTTTAATTTCTGCATGTACACTGAATATCAGCTTACCACTGTTTAATAACTTAATCAAGAATACATGCACTAGAGCTTTGATAAAATTTAAAATATTTTTCAAAAGTTTATAAATTACCTGCCTGCAATGATCTAATTCCAGCGAGAAAGTCTTTCAAATACCACTTATTTTTAACAAGGATGAGATCTAAGTTTTCTTTATGTCAATGACAAAATACCATTGACTGCAATGAAGCCAGTGTCTCACTTGGACATGCTGTATTCCAATAAAACAGGGATTACACTGCATTGCAGAACTAAAAATGATGGGTACAGTTAAAATGAAATGCTAGAATGAAAACTGACTGTATAAAAATAGTATTTTCTTATTCAGCAGACCTACCCTACAAATATATTCAATCTCATAGCTGTTTATACTCACAGCTAGAAAAAAACTCTAGGATTACTTTTTATTTCCATTTCAGAGACGGCACATTTATGGTGAGAGCAAGCAGATCCTGTTTATATTGTCTCTCACTCTTGTGTTTTCATCATGAATCTCACCAAAGTCTATCTTCCTCCCAAAACCACAAACTTTTGAATCTCAGCTTTCGTTAGGAAGAAAAATGCACAAGTTCTACGATTGCGTAGAAAGCTTTGAATTATCATATCAGGGCAGGAGGGGAGCAAAAACCACCCACATCTTAATTTTCCTATGATATTTGAAGCCATTAAATTGATTAGCTTTTCATCATCTATATAATCACTAATTAAAGAACAAACGAACTTCCAAACTCTACACACAGAAACAGTCTACATAAGCTGGAGCAGCCCTACTGAAAATACTGCCTGCAGAATTCTTGTTAACATGTAAAAGCCAGAAAGACAGCCTTTTAGATGCCAAATCAGACTTGTAGGCAACATGCACATGTAGTTGGGAGAAACCTTTTATTTCCAAATTTGACAATTTTTACCTTGTGGTCCCTAAGACAAAAACAAACATAGCACTTTTTTTACTCTTCAATAAATCTTCAGCTTTTCACAGCGCTGGGTTATAGAGAGTTATAACTTTCACTTAGGTAAAAGGAATTTATAATCTCTCAGGGATGCAAAGAAAAGCCTGGACACAATCCAAGTGTAATCAAACTACTAAAACCAAAAACCACATGCAAAGACAAACAAGAAAAGTTGTATGGTGATAATTCTCCCTGGTTGTGCTGTGTAAAGGACCCTGTTGAGATCCAGGTGTAAAGGACACTGTTGTCAGTGCTAATCCCCTCCTCCCAACTCACTGATACAGCATGCAAAACTGAAGCAGATCTGAGACAAGCTGGGGACAACCTGTAGTTTTGACACATCTCTCCTTCCTCTTGACTCTACAGGAACCTCTCCCAGATTGCTGGTGTTGGTGGTAAGCAGGAGCCACAGATCAGCTCATTCCAGTCACAACATTAATCATATACTAGCATAAAATGCAGGTGACAGCAAACAGATGCTCTTGATCCTGTATTGTCAACTTTCAACCTTTCCAGCCTGTTTTGTTAACAGCCATGTTTTACTACAGCAGAAGCCTACAAGGAGCTAAAGTAGCCCAGGTCTCAAGAAGAACAATGCCCATGGTGGAGTGAAGAGAACCAGATGCATACAATTTGGTAATATTTGTCTTTGCATCTCAGGCATCCAGGACTTCTATCACTCTTTGGCAAAGTACAAGAGAAGACACAGCCCAGCAAGATGAAATTTAAAAGGTCTGTAAACTAAACAAAAAATGAGTTTGGAATTGGAGAGAACAGGGAGCAAAGTACCTGTGCTCAGACATGGCCTCCTGTTTCACTAGATAAGTAAGAATAGCATTGAGCAGTGTGATTTAAGAAGAAAATTATATGTCATAGTATGTTTTATTTCAGTGCTAAAAATGATTAAGGAAATGTGAAGAAAAGTAAAAGACTTGATCTTTTAGCTTTACTTTCAAATGCAGCAATGTAAAGCAGAACCATTCTGATATGCTGCTGTATGCATCACTTCTATGCCTATTATCCAGCTTCTTAGAAAAATGAAATCCAAACCTACACATTTTATCTTAGAGCAGCAGCACAGGTTTTGTAGAGTGAGAGCTTATGAATGGTAAACCAGGAATTTAGAGCAGTGAAAACAGTCCAAGCTCAGAGGTCTGTTCTCTTCTCATTGCTTTTCTATACTTCCAGTATGCAGGAAAACTACATAAAAGCATTAAGAGTAGAATATACTCCTGTGAAATGAGCTCACAATTGAAATTAAGAGAGGGAGAAAGCAGTGAATAACTGAATCCCCTGAGCCAAATGCCATGCTGGAGTGTCACAGGACATACAACATGTGCTACTGTGCATCCACTTTTCAGTGGACCTGTGTAATTTATGAACCTGACAGCAATGCCAGACGTACCCACAGTCTCTTCCTAACCTCCCTCCCGCCCATCAGCATGCTTCCACAGAGAACTGCCAAGGTGACTGACACAATGAGAATGCAGTGGTTTGGCTGCCTTTCAACCTTCTGTATACCCTGGAGACAAGAGGATTACTTATTATTAGCAATTATGAAATTTAATCCACTATACTACATATACTACATTGCATATGATCAAGCTTTATTGTACTCTAGTGAGTCTTACCATAGTATAAACATCAGACTATAAACCTATTTTTAATGCATTAATTTTAATTTTATATAGCATCAGCTTTCCCTGTTGCCATGTGGTCTCCATTGTGTACTGCTGGTAGTGTGGCTCTTTAGTAATTGACTAATGTAAGCGTATGTAAAGGAGTTAAAAAAACCCCAAGAACTTGATTTATCTTTCCTGTTTTCTTTTTAACAAATGAAAACCTGAAGCACATGTGGATTAATTTATAAACTTAAGGCTGCAGGTAAAACTTGAGATACTAACAGGAATGAAAACCACATCTCCTAAATCCTAATGCCATGCTTTATTTACAAAATCAGGCCTAACCTGGCCTCTACTTGTTGTATCCACACAGTCAGAATGGGTGAAATAACAGCCACTGAAAACATCCACCCCATGTGCAGTCTGGTCAGACACTGTAAGAAGTGGTTCACAGTCTTTACTTTCTGGAAGCCTAAAATCAGATGTTCCACACAGTTTTCTTACAGTGCTCTTTGTTCTCATAAACTAAGGATGATATTTATGAAAGTCAGACCACTCTTCCTCATGGACCGCTAGCTTAAGTGAAAAATGATTATGATTACATAAGTGACATTGCATTTACTGATCATAAATATAAAGGAAAAAAATCATTACAAAAATAAGTACTTTTGCCCAATCAAGGATTAGCAAATATTAATCCTTGTAAAACAGTAAAATATCTGATTAAAAGGAGATGAGAAAGCAAAAGTTAATTTTTAGTGTAGCCATCTATCATGCCACTCTGCCACCTTCCATTCCGAGTGGAAGGTGTATTTATCTGCCTTTGCTTTGCCTACCCACTACATAGCAACACAGACACTGAGGAACCCTTTCCAACAAACAGTAACGTTCTGTCAAATCCAGCTACTCTGTACAATAGACTTTTCCCTTGGGCAGAAGACGAGAGCAGTAAGTGCTCCTGGCCCTTACCAGTCACATAGTGCAACCAGAGGGCACTTATCACACTGAGGAGAACGGAATGAGAAGCTACACGCAATTGAGCAAGTGCTCTTAGTTAAGCCAATATGCCACTTACCACACAGTGACTTACTTTAAAGAGGCATCTGGTGACTGACATGTGCCACCAGAAGCACAAGTAACAGTGCAGTTTTCTGTGGATTTGCACTTAGGTCTCCACAACCCTTCCCTTGCCCCAGGTGACAACTGCTCCTTTCTCTGTACTTCTTTCTCCTCCATATTATCTCCAGCTTCTCCAATCTTCACAGTAATTTCAGCTTCCCACCATGGCTCCTTACCTGCAGTTTTCCTGCCCTGAGCACTGCAAGCCCCAGTATCCTTGCCACAAAGGATATTAAAAGGGTTCCCTCTACTCACTTTCATGACAGTTGTGGGAACTTAATATCTTGGAAGTAAACCATTCTTCCAGTTCAAATGCCCCATTGGTTCAAAAGACTGACAGCATAACTGCAAAAACACACTTCCTTTGGTTAAAAAATACTACCCAAAAGGAAACTTTAATGGAGTAAATCAGTGACCAAAAATTCTAAAATACATGTATTTTAATAACAATTATAGCTCAGAGCAAGAACTTAAAATCTTGTTTCTTATGTAACTTCAACAGAACTGCAGTTATTTAATCATCATTCACCTCATAAAATAAAAGAAGAGTGACACTCTTAATACTCTTTTGCTACAAACAGAAAAGTTAAAGCACCACAAATTTAGACTCAATTCTGTCTTTCAGTGGTGATAAACACAACTTGGTGAAGCAAACCTAGGCTGTGCACTCCTGTCTACATAAAGGACACAAAGTTCAAGTAGAGTGAATGTCATTCCACACTCACGCCAGAACAGTCATTAATTAAGTAACTGCCTTCAGTAATTTCTCTCACCTGAGCACGCACATCCAGAATTTCTATACAGGATTCCTTCAACTGAGATTGGAAAGAGAGGTCTGCTGCTTAGGACAAGTAAGCATCAGATTGATTCCTAAGCTTATAACACACTAATATAATCATATTAAAACATTCTGAAATTAGAAACAATCCAGTTATTTGATGATTTATCCACTAAGGAAAGCACTTTTATCTAAACAGCCATACAGATAATAATCTATTCAAGGAAGAACCAAGTCCTGAACCTGACTGTTCAAATAACAAAAATATCAAGCAGGCAAACGCTGTCCTCTGTCAGAGTCTAATTATTACCATGGGGGAATTTTAAACAGCAGTGAAATGAATTACAGAAAGTTTACTAAATCCAGGGCGTTATGGGAGTCCTATAGTCCAGGTTAGCATGACTCTCTGTGATGATAACGATCCAAGGACTCTCTAAATGCTCCTGTTGCCAAGATAAAGCACCCAGGGCAGGTGCACAATGAGCACAAACAAGCTGCAGCTAGGCACTCTCAGAAGTGGTGAAACTTCTGAAAATGAAGGTGAGGATCAGCAGACATGTAGCTACCAACCTTGGATGCGTAAGCTTCCCTAATGCACAGCTTTCACTTGTTTGGACATGAAAACATAAAAAAATTATTTCCTCTAACTTCAAGACAATAGAATTGTATATTCTGAAAGCCTTATCGTGCAATGGCTCCAAATACCCTCTTTCTGATGATTCATGGAAGAGTACCATCCTCTTGTATCCTTTTGACTCATGCTGAAGCACAATTGCTGCTCTTTTTTTATTGCTGCACCCATTTTCTCTCATCTGTCCTTTCTGTTTTCCTTTTATTTCTTTTAATATTCTAAATTTATAGATATAGAAATAGCTTTCTAACTTTTATTCTTTTTAACTCTCATGTGCTTTGGCCTTTTTTTCTTCTGAAGCTTATAAGGAAGCCAGATACTGTGCAACTGCCATTTTGTCTCTTTTTGTTTAATCTACACATTTCTTCTGCTGAAATGAAAGCCAAAGGATCAAGAATACTTTAGTTGTTAAGACAGTGCCCAAGCCTGCAGCTATTTACTTGAACTCATTACGTGAATGACTGTGTTAAAAGTTGTTAGAGGTCTTAGGGACAATGTCATGTACAATAGACTATAAAAGAAACAACAAAGTTTTCATGCAGCAACATAATACATTACCCACAGCTGCAAAAGTTTGTTTACACAGGTGAGGCACATAGAGATCAACTTTGCCATCTATACTATCCCATTTTTGCTTGCCCATCAACTGTCACTTGTAGAGTCATCTTGCTCTATCTACATCACAGACTGATAAACACCACTTTAATTCTATTTAAATAAAGCAGGATCTTGCTTTGTAAAAAAAAACCAAAAAAACCCCCAAAAACTCAAAAAAAACCCCTGAATGATCAGGACTATCAGAAACTTTCGGAAGGTAAATCTACCAGCACGAGAAAATCAGTATGAGGAATAACTCCTGAGCGGAGGTGAACTGTAGCTTTCTGGAGCAAAGTGTGAATGTCTGAGAACCAAGTGTCCACAGTCCAACACGTGAGCTTGTGGGTTAAAAAGATCTGCAACTGCTAAAAACTGACTGATGCAAAGAAAAGGTAAATGTTTGCTCTGAAAAAAGCAGAATCATACATATGACGTATCATTAAACTTCGTCCTTGTAAGGACGAAAGGTGACAAAAATTTAGACAAGAGTGATTTGAATCATACTAAAGCTCAGCTATAATACACTCACGAATTTGTCTAATGCCAAAGACAACTTTCTTCCTCTTCTAAGTCAATATGGCTTCCACCATCCTGAAATAACAATTGTTCTTCAGTGCAATCACAGAAATCCTACTCCATGCACTCAAACATCTTCCTGGATCCACAAACAGCAGTGAGACCTGGTCAATACATCTCAATAAGAGACAGAGGTGAAGGTGTTACCTGGCTAAGAGAAGCACCGAAACGATGGGGAGTCCACTTAGGACTGTTATATGCTTTCCTCTCCAAAACAGCAGCAAAACTGAACAAAATGAATGGCAGTGACGTTTTTGGTCATGGATACAGCATCCAGCACCACCTAGCCAGTCCCTGTGCCAGTCCCTGTGCCAGCAGTGGAAGCAGGTGGCATCAGCATTTGCTCTGAATGCAACTCTGACCATTCTGAATTTCCAGACTTGTGTGAGAAAGGAGGCGGTGGAGTGGCCTGCAGACCACCTGCTGGTCTTCTTGGAGGCAGAACGGAGATGGCAGCCTGCCACCAGGAACGAGCCAACTTCTGCCCTGGTGACTGACAGCTTTGGTCTCAATCCCTGGAGGAAAACGTATTGCTACTGCAAAAGCGAGCCCATCCGTGAAAGGCCAAAAAAAGGGTATGAATGGACAATTTAGGGAAATAACTACTCCTTATAAATCCCCTTTCTTCATTAACACCTTACTTCTTGTTTTGTTTTTAAACTAACTCATTTTAAGACACTAAACAAATGATACAGATGCTGCTGCTTCATTAAATAACTGGACATTCTTAGTAATTAAGCAGTTTTTCCACACAGAGTAGAACAAAGTATTCAAATTTTTTTTTCCAAGGCATGAAGCATATAAAAATAAGCAATTTCAATAATCTTTATTACTGCTACAGTATATATTAATACATTTTGTATAAATCATTGCCTCTACTATCAACTCAGCTACTGCTCCTGCAAATAAAGCAATACCTTGTTACCTAGCAACTGAGCAAGTCCCTGCTACACTGCAAAAAAAAAAAAAAAGAAAAAAAGAAAAAAAGGAAATATATATATTTATATATCCCCTTGGTTTCACGTTGAGAGAACATCTAGAAAGAACAAAGACTAATCCACTCAAATGCCCTGAAATTCAATATTTAAATAAAATGTTTGATCCTGCACATTTCATAAGTATCTTCAGAAGGTAGGTCTAGATTAAACATGCATTACCTCTTACTGATAATATAACATTTTTGCTACACATTTCTTGGAATATTTTATTAATGCATATATAAGTACACAGACATTACACATATAAGTCATCACAGGCTCTTAATGCTACATCTGATCTGTATTAGAATGGAGTAGCTATCACAGGGCTTTTTTTTTATAGTTTGTTTGCTTATGCTAAATCAGTTCCTTTCCTGTTTAACATAGTAATACACAGTATCGCCTCTTACTGATGCAACATCTCTTTTTAGGGTTCTGTCATTTGTACAAATTTTGCCTTGTGTTGCAACCCACCACTTTGTTGCTTTGTATTTCACATCAGTTTCTGACCGATTGCCAACACTGTGTGGGTCACAAAGGAACAAGGGTAGCTCAGGAGTCCTACTTGGATGGATGAGCCACTGTCCTAGGCAGCACACAAATTCTGCAGCAGCCACTGAACCCTCTGGTTACCAGCATGTGTCTGGTCCATGCTTTACCCTGAGTTTAAAAAGGCAGCAGAAGGATTCATGGTCCCATGACTGCACAGTATGAAGACAGACCCTTCACTGTGACAAGGACTGCCAATAAGCTTGTGCAATAGAGAGAATATGAAGTCATGAAAATCGCTGTCCTGCAGGCCCACAGTTTCATTAGTAGGTAACTGTTCTCGCATTCGGTATTGTCTAGGTCACCACACTGCCCCTAGATCCAACCTGAAATATATCTGAAGAAAATGCAAATTTCGCTTCAAATTTAGGGGATAATCACAAATCACGACCACTAATCACACATTAGATGATCACTAAACATCAGGTAAAAATTTTGAATGCTGCTACTGGTAGCAACATCTGTAGTGAAAGTACTCCTGAAACATGCTGGTAACACTCTCTCAAAACTTTTTAAAGTCACCTGTCTCTTAAATACAGGGATATTGGCTCAGTTAATCATAACACAGAAGTATACACAATCTATATCATGCTGCCTCGAACATCTGCTGCTGCTGTAATTTTTGATAATTCATAGCAAAAATATTCAGAAATTGTATGCTTGCACCCAAAGGCAACTCATTTTGTGCAGCTCTTGCCATTATCTCTAAGTACTATATACTAGTGTGAAATATTTTGCAGCTTAGTTTTGCCCATTTTTCCACATTCTTGCAGCTTTTAACAACTAGGTAGCATAGTTCACCTCCCAGAGGAATGTGTGGAGTTCAGCAAAATGCATAATGCATACAGATGGGTGAAGACAAAGTATCAGCTACTGTGGCATTCAGAAGCCTCTTGCAATAAAAATTTTAGAAGTTAGTGAAATGCTACAACCTCTACACTTTACAAGGATAAAGCAAACATTAGAGACCATACCCTACAGGCTTTGCATGACGAAGGCTGTGCATATTGTCTCTCCCTCTGGAACGCAGTCTTCAATGACAGATGGCACAACCACTACCTACAGATGGCTCAAATGGGGGCTCCATAGCTTTGATAAATACTGCAATCAACTCCTAGGATAGGTATGGTTCAGGCAGCAGAGCAAACACAGGGAATAAATCCCTCAAAAACTTCTTAACTGTAGCATAATCACATGCATAGCATTATCCTAAACAGGCAGATGAAAGTCCTGGGCTCTTACTGAGCTGACAGAAATTGAGGACTACTTAAGAGGAGGTCAGTAGTTTAGGATAAAAGTGTTTGAAATGAGCATCACTAAATTTCTTATCTGCTTCATCCAGAAAACCATTTCTACTTTCATCATGGACCAAGTGCTCCTGGTGGAAGTATTCTTGCTTTCCGGTGGGATTTGTTGTATTTTGGAGGAGCAATCAACCCTTATCACTGACAGAGCCTTGGTTTGGTCGGTAGAAAACATCCTTGCCTCAAACAGATGATTCACTACAGTGAGCAGAAGTATCTGAATCACTACTATAAGAAAATAAAAACTGGTGAACTGATACTGGGGCTATTTGTAGCAGACTAGCATAATCTTTCCTAATCTTCTATAGAAAGCTGGGAATAAGAGCAACCGGTGTGATTTCATAAAGGAGCATTTGCTCTAGTTGAGCACACGCCTGGGAGGCTCTGCTCTCTCACTCCCTACTGCTGAAAAAACAGATAAGGCTTTGCAATGTCTTTTGTGTCAACAAAGGACTAGTGATGGGCCATGTTCGTCACCTGCCTTCAGCCATTCAAACTTTGTGCCATTTGAGCAAAAGTTTTCCACCAAGTGGCATCTATCAGAATGTTCTCATTGACCAAGCACTGTGATGCTATGGGCACATACACAGTACAAAATACACCAGCTCCAGAAATTTCTGGACAATCAACTAAATAATAGGAATATTACATTTTCAATTTGATGTCAGGACGCAGCAGTGACGCTCTCTGAAAAAAAGGACATGCCCTTTGCTCTAACATGCATACTCCCTGTTATACAGAAGTATCTTAAATACCCAAGATAAATATATATAAGTATAAAAATATCTCCCAGATACATTAGGGAAAGTGGACTACAGCTCCATTCAGAGTCCTTGGATTACACAGTAAATTCCCCAGCCCACATCTAGAGTATAATAGAAAATAATATCTTTGCAGCATTCTCACAAATGGAGCTCAGTAAGTCTTGTATCCCCAAAAGTAAAACCACCCCATCCCACCATTAACAGGGAATATGATGTTTCAAAGCAGCCCTACCAAAATCTAAATTAGAATATGTCGACTGAATTCTTGTCTATGGAAGAAGATACCAATAAAAACTGTAATTGTTTAAGCTTTGATTACAGCCTAATTACTATAGTATCTAGAATCTCTTCAGCAGACCTGAAATTTACGTTCCTTTCTGCCATCACTATCTTTTCCAGAATACAAATGACATTAAAATTGCCCATTTTAAACTACTCCTGTCCACAATTTAACAAGTTTACTGTCCCCAACTTCCCAGTTTCACAGCTTGAAAATGCACTGTAAAGTCAGAAGGGAGTCCACTTTGTCAGAGCTTCAAGAAATAGAAAAAAAAGTATCATTTTTTTTATTTATGACGAACTACCGCAACTTTTATCCCTTTTCAGATTACAGAAAACCATGACTGACATTCTTTTTGAGGAACTGCTGTGTAGAAAAGGGAGACAGAGACTGCTATAGTGTCAATGTAATTTCTGAATGCATCACACAATCTTTTATAATATGCCAAAAGTATAAACAAAAACATTCAATGTGTCATAGTCTACAAAAGGTATCAGATTTTATAGCACAATAGCGCATGACAGCTCTCTTAATACTTCTGATAATTCAGTAATTATGTAAATACCTTCAAATTTGATTACACAGGCTCACACACACCACTAAAGTTTGAGCCAAACTCAGACTGCTTTACGTGTGAATGCAGCAACATGAAAACCTTTAGACTGAGCTCAGTTGTATCAGTTTTCATACTGATGGACTAGACCCTCTGCTCATCACAGCAGTGTGCGACAAAGAGTGACTTGAAGTTATACTCTGATCCCCTAATCCTCAATTTGAACCTGTACGATATGGGGATGCCTCAAAGCCGAGCTAAGCTTCAACCACCCACTCTCTCGCACAGGCAGGGAGATACACATCATCATCTCATCCTCTTCAG
>NW_010289443.1:84221-88933 GCF_000700745.2 Antrostomus carolinensis
GGAACAGGAGGAACGACAGGAAGCTGGATGGTGAGATCCAGCTTGGTCAAGGGGATTCTCCACACATACTTCAGTAGGGCAGCTCCGTCTCTCCTTAGCCCACAGAAAAGTACAAGGGCATCAGGGCAAAAGGCTAGCATTTGGTTTTTCAAAATGGTACATGTGAAGAATGAAGTAGAAGATGCATAATACAAATATAGTTCTTCAGACTAAAGATGCAGGGAGGAGGTGAGTGGCAGAAAAATAAGATAAACCCAAAGTGCTAAATTCCACTTAATCGGCATTTGAATCTACTATTTATTTGCTATTACCACCTCTTTAGGTGAACCTCACTTGTAAAGATTTCCTACATTCCTAATAAATTAAAGTAAAACTTCAGGGATCTTACCCGTTTTTAACTAGCCCCCCGCCCTCCTAGTTATGTCATCACTGTATTAGATCAACATAACAGAGTTTTAAACAGAACAGGTTGTGGTGGCTGAAATAAGATATTCTAAAAATAAGGTTTATAAAAATGTGACACATCAGCCCCTAGCAATAGCAACAATACCAGATATAGCTTCTGTATAATGCATGAACACAGGATTACTTCCATGAATCAACAGTTTTGCATTAAAGTATAAAATCATCAGCACATAAAGATAACTAAAAGTGAAGATTGGATAGAAAGGAAGAAATTTTATTTTACATGAGTATTTGTACCTCCGGTGGTATAATGAGATTATGAAGGTCAAATAACAATCCTATTACTTAAGTTACATAACTCAAAATAGGGTGAATGCTAATGTAAGAACAACATGGAAATACAAGTGCTATTTTGTATTTATTCACTGCTTCTAATTCAGATTCTTTCTTTTACAGTACTGCTATTCTAAACTACTTTTGCAAAAGAAATTTTCTTACACAACGTCTAAGTTCTTATACCATAAAGCAAGAAAGACATTTTTAAAACAAAATCCATGCTATGCTATGCAGATAAAAAGGGATTCTTCTCTTGCAAAAGTCCCAGCACAGATTACTACCAATCTCAGACACCACAGAGCAGCAAGGTGGAGAATCACTTCCCAGTCTGACCAAGCTACTGTCCTCAGCTGGTGTGGTCTGACTGCTACAGGGTATTACCAAGTCCTCAGGTGCCGCACGTATACAATGCCACACCACACCAAGGGTCATCAGAAGTAAGTGTTAGCTTTTCTTTACTTGTGAAAAGTAAGTAATTTTTTCTTTACTTGCAAAAATAATTAGGATTTTTTTTTTTTTTTTTTTTTTTTTCAAAAATAAAGAAGCTTCCCATCTTTCTGTTGACTGAAGTGGTCTTTGGTACACATAATAACAAAGAAAATATAATCTCAATGCAGTTAATTATTTAATTAGGAAAAACTGCCATTTTGGGAGATATGACTTGCTCTTTAGCTTATGTTTTAAACTGCATTTATTTTTTAATTAGTGTTACCAGTACTCATTACAGAAGTATAGTCCAGCAGTACTATCCTTAAATATCAAGATCAAAGGTTTTCAAATAAATTTTAGACCTAAGACGGTCACTTGCTTGGACATATAGTAGAACATGGCATATTTAATGAAATATAGTTCAAAGGGATACTTAACACTCTACAGTCAAGCTTTCTAGATTAGGACTGTCTAACAGTAGTTTCCCGTTTCCACAACTGGGCATTTACAGGCAATGGCGACTATACTAATGCTTCCTCTAAAGGCACCTTTCCCTTTGAAAACAACATATTGAATTATAAAAGTTTAGAGCCTCATTTTTAGGCCACAAAAAATGGAAAATGTTGGTTTCCTGTTCAACTGTTCATTTTCTCTGAAGTTTTAGCCTATTAATTGGTTGATAGCAATGAATCAGTAAGTAAACAAAATCACATTAAAAGGCGGCATCTTTAGCAGGAGTCCATGGGGCTTCTATCAGAGTTAGGGCTCTCTAGGGCAATATAGGGATAGGGGGACGCTTACTACCTTCCGAAAGGTATGTCAGGAGCTGTCCAAATACTGCTTCACTGCAGTTATAACTGAACTTACTCTACTGTTTGCCCTTCTTCCTAATGTCCAGGAATATCACTTCTGACAAAGTACACGGGACACAGCCTTCAGCCTGTGCACCCAATGAAAGCAATGGTGCTATGACAATTTACACCAGCTAAGAACCTCATTCAAAATCTCTGAGCACAACCCCTTGGGATATGTGATGCTTTCTTCTCCTGCCCTACACTTCCTTGTGTGTATCATCACTTCAGAGCTACAACTTAGTCCCAGACAGCTGTGTAAAGAAGAAAAATGGTGACAGCAAGCCTTGGAGAGGGAGCAGCAATGGGCATAGACAAGTGCTAGAGGTTGGAAGGGCATATTTCATCTAGGTCAACCCCAAAGATTATCCTGCACTGGTTGGTGGGTGCTTATGAAATAAACATGACGCAGACAGCGCTAAATAAATAGTTGTTATTGGGCTGTGATCAAGACTAACACATCCACAAAGTATTTAAAGGACAAATATGGACTTGTTTGGTGATGTGTGGAGATGGTTGGATGCAGACAGTGGTCTGGGAGCACTCAAGTCATGGCACCACATGATGACCCCAAAATCAGTATCTTGTGCTAAGGCAAAGGGCCTGTTAATCTCTCAAACGGGTCATAAAGATACTATTTCAAACAACAAAAATTAGAATCAACAGAATACAACTGGAAAATGACAGTCATAATACTTAGTACTCTTCCCATGCTTTCATGCTTAAAGAAATGCAACTTTGCAGTGTTCAGACAATATAAAAGATTTATTGTCATGTTGCATAAGTACTTAAAACTGACATGGACAGTCAATTAAATTAATAAGCAGT
The DNA here is from genome assembly GCF_000700745.2 of Antrostomus carolinensis. Taxonomy (NCBI): domain Eukaryota; kingdom Metazoa; phylum Chordata; class Aves; order Caprimulgiformes; family Caprimulgidae; genus Antrostomus; species Antrostomus carolinensis. The sequence continues at coordinate 87,071 of NW_010289443.1, forward strand.
GGGGAAAGCCCTAGGAAAGGCTAGTGCAACAGATTTTCAAGCCTGTGAGTGCTTGTTAAGCTTAGTATTTTAACTGTGCATTTTTAAATTAAGATTGAGCTTGGAAGTATTTTGTATAACATGCCGTCTGTAGAGCCAATCTTTGCTTCCGAGATACCTAAAATGGGCATAACATGGATTTAGATTGAGAAGTACTCACAGAAGTCTATGAAAATCCTTGAATTCTTGTTTGTTGCTAATGCTAAGAGCAGGAACACCACCACATTCAGATTTTAAAGAAAAATAATAACTTGCATTCAGTTTTGTAATGGTTTCAGTTAAAATACAAATGAGTCATACAATACTTCCCTCAGGTTTTGCTAAAGTATTTTTCAGTGTGACAATTCACTCCAATATCCACTTACCTCTGTGGTGGTTTATAAATATTAGTACAGAATGCTGAAGTTCCTTGTATTTTTATCATATAATAACAACACAGGTGTTTCACAAACCAATTGGGTACTCATTAATAATGAGGTTTCTAGGTGACTGCACTATTAATAAAGTAACAATTTTCCTGGATTTTAGAATTACCTCTGAAAACATACCTGGAAAATAAAAGCATTAACAAAGCATGACAATGGTATAACAGCTCTTTGACTATGGGATCCTGAAGGAGATAATTAGACAGTTTTCAGTTATCTGAAATTTTAAGTATTTTAACTATTTGCAAACTGACGTTTACTGAGCATGTTTATTTATGCAATAAGGGACATTGCCTAAGACTTTATAAAACAGTAAGAAGTTGTTAGATTATTTATAAAAGTACTTTTTATGAATTTATTTAAAATTATGAGCCCCTTAATATCAGTTCAACATGGCAAGATGAAGCATAAAAACAGTCAGAGGATCATGCATTACAGCAGTAAAACTTTTATAATTACAGTTATTCCTATTATACCTGCATACACACATACATATACACACCCATTTTAGGATTCTATAATAAATCTTGATGAATACTGGAACTGACTTTGCTTCTTCTATAACAGGAGTAATTACATCCAACCATTTTTCTGATTTACCAATACTGTCCTTCACAATACTTAGAAATAAAAAGATACTAAGTGTAATAGTTTTCTTCACTGAAAAGATACAGGAAGAATAAAGACATTATCTTCAGTATACCCTTGGTAAGAGAGACATATATTTTCACTGACATCTTCATAAAAACTTTACTTCAAAGTATACAAAACCAGCCAAAGCAGCGTACACGCAAATACCCAGAAGCGTTGAAGGTCTGACTCCACAGTGCAGTCTGCAGGACCAGTCAACCAAATGAAGATTTTTGATGATCACCCACAGTCGGACAAGTAAAACAAATGTTTATATGTACTGAAGAACTAAATGTTTATTCCCCACTGTAGAGAAGCACTTTCTGTAAAAAATGTACTTCAGAAATTAAAAAATGGGCTAAAATCTGCTGTCAATCAGGCAAAACTCCCTGCTGACTTCATCTGCTATTACTGCAGGTACTATTAAATTTACCATTTTAATTGCATCAAAACTTAAAATATTCTAAACAGCAGAAAAACCTCTTTGGATGTTTGCTGACTGTAGGAACCAGGGACAGAATGAAGAAGAACAAATCAATTACATTTAACACCTCATAGAAATCACCTTGGATTTCCTACATTAAAAAGCTGGAAAAACATAAGCAAAGAGACATATCTTTCCTTAACATGTCCCAGTTTTATGTTTCTAGAAAGAGCAAACTCCAAAGGCAAAGGCCTGCAAGAAAGGACTTCCATCTCAAGCTTCCTAAGGTCTTTTTTCCCCACCAGACACTTATTTCAAGCTGTGTTTGGTTTGGGGGGGGGTGGG
>NW_010289444.1:0-332 GCF_000700745.2 Antrostomus carolinensis
ATTTATTTATAAACCACAGGCAATGAACCGGCCGCCTCCCCCATGGCAGCCAGAGCAGATGCAGCCTCCGGTTGCAGCGCGGCGCTGGGCTCTCGGAGGGGGAGCGTGTGCAGGGCGGTGCGGGGAGACCCACTCGTGCACTTTTGAACTTCTTCTGTAGGTATTAAGCGAGAAGGTGCTGGAGTGAACTTGACCTCTCCAGGGTTTCTGCTGCACTGCCGGGTTGCCAGCCCACCCGCCCGCCGCATGCAGATCCGCCAGAGTGCATGACTCGGTCGTTATTTATCACGATTATCGTCGGCCTTTCTGCGGTGGTGGTGGTTTTGTTGTTG
>NW_010289444.1:442-15599 GCF_000700745.2 Antrostomus carolinensis
CAGTGCCGGCCCCTGCCTGGGAGCTCCTCCAGTCCTGTGCTGTGCCTGCTCTGCTTTGCTCTTCCAGGCTGCTCCGGAGAGGACCGAGAACCGTGCCCAGCTGGGCCTGCTTCGCCCCGGAGCAGCAATGCTCTCCCAAGCGCAGGCTCCGCTCTGCACAGTGGTGCTGGATGGTGGCTCCTGTAGAATAGCCTAAAATGAACTCAGCCTGCACATGACTTGTTTTCCAAACGAGCAGCGAGTCTCTGCGGGCCCACTCGGCTCTCGCTCCTCCAGCGGGCGTCCCGCATGGCAGCGGGCAGCTGGGGCTGCTGGCGCTGGGGAGGAGCGGGGCGGACGGCCAGCGGCTGCTCGTGGGGCACCGGAGGCGCAAACTGAAATCAAAAGCTGACGAGCTCCCTCCTTGAGAAAAAACACGAGCTGGTGAGCACCCTGCTCATGTCTACCGTGGCCAAGCAATGTGTCTTGAACATAACTGAGGGGGAGCAAATTGTTCCCCTGTGCCCCTACTCCAAGCAAGGCGACTGTTTCAGGGGGTATTAATTGCAGTAGTCCTACGGTTTTCAGTTTTAGTTGAATTCTTTGTCTCATCTTGGAGCGTAGAGAAGACGTCAGTTCATTTTAAAAAAGAAAGTCATCAGGAGTGGGAGGCGTGTCTTGTTTCCTGAGACACTTTGCTCCTGAAGATTTTTAATTATTTTCTTACCAAGTATACTTGCTGCCTTGAAAAAAATTCACAGTTAACCAAAACAGGTCTCGTAAGATTTCCAGCTGTAAAGTGCTCATTGAATTGTATGGATTTCTTCTTTTCTGTCTCTTGCATTCAAGAAATCTGTGTTACTTACAGAGCTATTATTCCATCGTTTCCGTTCTTAGGTCTCTTGTCATCCGCTGCAAAATAGTTACTTGTCTGAACTGTAAGCTGCTTTCAGGAGTTTTTAGGAGAGGATTTGTAATCTATCAAATACAGCAGAATTAAAAGATTTCTGGGTCCAGATTTGCCAGTGTTATTAAAGCTGAGGCATACACGTCTGCTTGCAGTCACCTTCCTGCTTTTATTTTGCTTGTAGATTGTTTTTTTTTTAGCTGTTTAGTCTTTCGCTCTGGTTCTCACTCTGTAGCAGTGGCAGCCCTCAAAAATGCCATCCTGCGGCACACGGTGTATGCGTTTACTTGCACTTTCTTTTCTTCTAGCTGCAGTGATTAGATGAGGGATGAGTTGTTTGTGTTAAGGGACAGGATGATGCTTGTTGAGAAACCGTTTCAGGAGTGACCACCACCAGAACGGTGGTTTTCCTGGTTCAGCACAAACACTGGGCTCGCTTGCTGGTGTGGAAGCAGAGGCACGTTGCTTTAATGCAGCACCCTGCTATTTCAGGGACGGAGGTGCAGCAGCAGGGCCGTGTGGGCACCTCTGCGTTGTACCCAACGACTCTGTACCCACATCTAGTGATGGCTGCTCAAGTCTGCCTGTGAGCTTAGATTTGAGGGGAAGAAATTATCCTGACGTTTGAACGTCCAATCTAAAATGCATAAGGTACACTAGCATCACTGGTTTGTTGTTATCTGCAGCTCATAAGCCATAGGGTCTGAGCCCCAGACTGAGTCTGAATTTTTGAGAATACAGTTAAATCTTCCTAAGCAACTCAAAGATTAACAGAGGGAGACAACTGATCAAAGTTCAGAGGATCTGGAGTGGTCGTGGGTGATGTGATGCACCGGGCAAAGTGTTTGTCCATATTGTTCCACTTGAACCATTTTCCGGATGCACTGGGCTCGGAGCTTCAGATGCAGGCAGGCACGATTGTGTACATGCCTGAAATTAATGCCTTATTATTACATTGTTTTTCTTATATATAAAAATGTATACTTGAGGTTGGAGGAGTAGGAAAAGAGCAGATAACTGCACATTTCAAAGCTGCAGGGGCTTTGTTGTTGTTTTCATTATCTATTTTTGTATCCTGCTGCTTGCAGAATCTGATCAGATTAAAAAGTGAGGTTGGTTCTTTTTTTCCCTTTTCATGCTTTATGAGCTGTACATATATAAAAGCATGAAAAACATCTTCCTCCTCATTCTTGGAAAATCAGAAAAGAGGGGAGGAGGAGAAAAACTGTCAGATGTGAGGAAGCCTGGTGTGCTGTACCCTTCTTCTTTGTTCTGTGTTTTCTCCCTCATGTTGGCTGCCTGTGGCGGGGGGGGAGGGTGTAGGACAGGTGTGCTGACTGGCTGCCCTGATCAGTGAGGGCACTGATGGATCCTCTGCCGAGGTGGTGGTGATGTTCCTCTAAGAAATCATATCTTGAGACCTCCATCCTCTCATCGAAAGCTGGCAAGGCCCAGACGTGCAGGAGGAGGAAAGAGAGGAAGGCTGCCTGCCCTTCGGACAGGATACTCGGGTCTGGGCTAAAAGCTTGCTGGCTTCTCAACTGATTGAGAAGTAATTTTGAGAGGTCTAGATTCATGCAGGAAAAAAATACCAGCAGAATTGCATTTAATTAACCAAAATCTATCAGCTTTCTCTCTACCACAGGAATTTAAGATTTTTGCTTTGTACACTGTTAGCTTTGGATCAAAAGTGGAAGTGGTCATTAGCAGTTTGTTGCTAAACAATATTATCAAGGTTATTGGTAGCAATGAGACACAATTTTTAGCCTTTCCTTTTTCACTTCCACATTAGAATTACTTGATTTTTTGTGTTTTCTTCTCACTCAGTTTCCTATGGTGTGCCCTTTCCCATGTCACACGAACCAAACTGCTTTTTGTTTTCTTTCTCTTTCCGGTTTGCTGTTTGTACCGTGTCCTCAGCTGAGATTCAAGCTTGTTCTCCTCCAGTAGTTTTCACCAAAATTCTCTCGCAAATAAAATTGGATTCTTGTTTTGCCAAGAGAACAGGAGAGTGGAGAAAGGCACAAGGTTGACTTTTGGGGGGAGGTAAATCTAGGTCACATCTTCTTGTTAATACTTATTGGGTACATGACCACAATATAGAAATGTCTCCTCTTTACAGAGCAGTGGCTGTAGTTCCTAAAGCAGTGCCATGCAGTCTAATAATTTATGTTAATGTGTAGGTGGAATTAAAGAAAAGGCATAAAACAGCTGGATTTAGTGCAGTTGTGCCTTGGAAATGTTAATGACAAATATTCGGAAGTCCCCCTTGAGCTTGCTGCTTGATCCAAAGAAATGGATAGGTAACACATGTGTGATGTGCCGAGGAGGAATACAACACAAACCTGGAATTCGGTGACGTTTGCTCACGAGGCAGGGCACTTTGACAGGAGACCACACCAGCCTGCAGGTAACTGGGCTTTCCTGTGCCCTGGCTGTAATGACACCCACCAGGTATGGGGTGGCGTGAGCTATGTGTGGGTGTGCAGCGCGTGTCTGCCCCTGAAAGGGTCAGAAATAAGGTAAAATGAAAGCTAAAATCTGAGTGTCAGATGCCAGTCTACTGAGGTCACGGTTAAATCTACTTGCAGAGAAAGGAAGTGGACATTGGTGGTGCAGTGTGTTTGGCCTGTTAGGAGCTGGTTTATTGAAGGAGAGGGGAGCAAAATAAATGCTGGTTTATAAATATATCTTCTGTATCTATTAATTAATATTTTTGCTCATGTGTTATATAAATAGACTTTGTGCTGTGTTCTGGCAAAGGGTTATATCTAGAAAAAGATGAAAGCTGCGTTTGGCGTTTCAAATAAAAACAGAGCTTAATGTCCGAATTCCTCTGTTAATGTTGGCTCACGTTGAGGGTCAACCTGTGGCCTGCACAGCAAGCCCCTTGCTCCGTGCAGATGTTATTCTGTGCCCACACAAAGCAGCTTAGGGACCAGAGCCCAATTTTTATTTTATTTTTCCTTTTTTTTCTTTTTTTTTGTGCGAGGCCAAGAATAAAACGCTGCAAACCAGACTCTGCAGACACAGCTCCTTTGCTTTTTTGCCTGGCTTTCTGAATTCAGGAGGTCCCTTCAGGTTTGCTTTCCTAAAGCTGGTGATGGAGGGACAGCAATTCATACCACCATGCTTGTTTTTAAGACTGATGCATTTTAGTCCCAATAAAATAGATCTCACCAATTGGTCTGTCACCCCTGAGGAACCGCAGAAGGTCTACGATGCCTGGGAGTTGCAGCATTCCAGCAATTGAGGAAAACAAATTGCCACCCTATTAGAAGCATGTTTGGACCTTGCTACTGCAAACATGTGGCAGTACAAACTTGAATGAGGTACTAGAGCCAGAGCTGTGCATCCAGGCTGTGCCAGTACGCCTGGTTCCCAGATCCCAGCTGAATCTGCAGGCATGGTTATGTTTTGCTATGAGGAAAATGCAATAGTCATTTCTAGTGGATTAATTCCATACAGGCTGTTCCTTCTACAGAAAACAAACAACCCTGGAGCAGTGAATACTGGGCAGGATGCGTGCTTACGCTCAGGTTTAGCTTTGCACCACTCCTCGTCTCTGGTGATTTGGCTGATGGGCTGTAATGTTTTCAGGTGCATCCCATGGCAGGTTATATGTGTGGACAGGGAATTCCTTGGAAGCAGATCAGGACCTTCCCAGTGAAAAGCTGCGTAGCATACACCAGACAAGACTGCGGGTGTACAAGCTGTGTGCTCTCACGCACCAGCGCACTTGGGAGTGGGAATTGGATGCAGGCACTGAACATGTAGCACCTTATAAAACTTCTTGCTTTGTTTGTTCTTATTCTTTTGGCCTGGACAAAAGGTGAAGTGTGGGCAATGCAGTTCGCATGTGTCCCTCCAAGTGCCGTGCGACCTTAGGTAGTGCCGTGTCCCCTGCACGTGGGTTGTATGACACCCTGCCAGCCCTGCCTGCACCAGAAAGCCCTGGCACAGGCAAAGGCACTTGCCACTGTTTTCAGCACTTCATTAACTGCCCTGCTTTGCTCCCTATCGTGCTTTAAAATGCGTCGGCAACTGGTAGCGTATTGGTGACTTGAGCCTTGGCCTGGCTCCCCTTAGCGTTAGGGCGGAAATTTCTGTAGCGTTGCTGATATGTCCCTGTTTTTATCAGGAGCTGTGCTGGTTTCCTTCTGAGAAGATGCACCATGTGGTGGGGCAAAGGGATGGAGGAGTAGGGGAAAGTGTCATAATAACGAAAGAGGCAGCACGCCGTGCATACAGTGCAATCTCAGCCCAATATGCATGTGGGCAGTTCCTGCTGGCTCACCCGTAAACTGGTAGAGAGGAGACTTTGGCAGGGACTTGTCTTTTCTGTGTTAGTCTCATCATCTCAATTAGCACCCATCCTGATTGTTTAGATATGTCTGCTGAATGTTGTGTCAACCAAACGGCAATACCTAGAAGTCTTGTTTGGGGGAGTGAGGGTGGTGGAAGGGGACAGCTCTGAGGATATGGCACAGTATCTTGTAAGCCAACATCTGCATTTACTTGGCTCCTCCCCTTTCTTTTGACAATTTGTTCACAAAGAAAATGTCACTGCTGCTTCATAGCTGATGAACTACTCGGTATTAGCTAAAGGGATATTAGGGCTGTCTCAGCAGCAGCATTGCTGATCTCCTTCTGAACATGTAATTTTGCTGATGATTTTTTTATTGTTGGCTTTTCCCTTTATTTTAATCCAAACCTTTTATTGACACCTCTCCCTCATCACTGCTACCCCCAATCCCCCAGGTTTTGCCTGGAGATACAGAACCCAATATAGTGAAATTAAGCTAAACTCCAAATATCTTCCTTTTCTTGCAGCCTCTTTTCAAGGGCTCCACAGACCATTTATCTGAAAACCATGGTCATACATCTGTCTTTTACAGAAATATATATATCCATATATCTTCTTAGTCCTGGCCTACAACTTATCTTTTACTGAAGTATTAAAAGACTCTGTTTTGAAACAGAGGTAGTGCTTGAGGTACTGGTTTGTGTGTAGTTCAGGTCTTATGATTTTTCCTTCACTTCAGAAAGAGCTGGATATTCTTGCACTATACTGTGCTACAGACTGTAAAGAAGAGAATAAACAATGTTTAGAGAGAGGTTAATCTCTTCTGAAAACAAACCCAACAAAAAAATAAACCATTGTGCTTATAATAGCGTATTTAGCTTGTTCTGTAGATGGAGCAACTGCCAGGTAAATGTCAAAACTCTCAGTTTTGGTTCCCAGATAGGGCCTGATAAGGGAGGCATTAGTCAGCCTCCCTGCACGTCCCGAAATGTGTGGCTGCTGTCTGTGTTTGCACTCATCGATTAGGCTTCTGCATCCCAAAGAGATGTGCAAAGAGGCACAGGTTCGCTGCCACTCTGGTAAGTTGGTGTAAACAGGGCAGGCAGCTGTGCCCCTCCAAAGCTGGTCTGGCAGGACATGGCCTAGCGAACACCAGGGTCACCCTTCATGAGCCAGAGGTGCCTTGTAGGTGTGCTGCACGCAGAAGGACTTCCAGTTACTCATTGCATCCTCTTCACCCAGCAAAATGCTCTGTGCAGGCTGAATTTCTTGGCCAGTGGTTCTCCTGCTGGTGCAGCAGTCACGGTGCACGCTCACCAGAGATGGTTGTGAGCTCCACTGCAGCAGGCAGATCGGAATTGTCTCATTACAGTGATCATGTTTATCTTGTGTACAATTGCCAAAAATGTCAGGGAGGTCATGCCATAGGGCTGAATCTGGGCCAAGCCTGTCTTTCCTCTCTCCCAGAGTCCCCTGTGAACAGTGTCTTTGTGCCTTTGACAGGCCTGTTGGGGGTGTTTGGGGAGAATGGTTCCTCCTGAACTTACATTTTCTGTGTGTTTTCGTAAACGTTGGCGGATTTGGCATAGTGTTTGTCACTTTTCATGGAGAAAAGGTTTGAGCTATTTCTGTGTGTGTAGGAGTAGAAAATAAAAACAATATTCCTTTATTATGGTCAAATGGTAAAGACAGTAAATCTCAGCAAACCCATCCCTTCTTTCCTATTAATGTAGCACAGAATATGTGTAATGCATTTTCAGTGTTGCTGCATCGGTCAGGAGCACTTAGGTGGCAGAGTGGGAACACAAAGGTTACGTGATTGTGGCTCACTTCACGCAACAGGTTGAAAAAAAATAAATTCATAGACTCTTTAGAAACAGGTACCAGCTAATGGTTGACATAGCTGATGTCTTGGTAACAATACTGGGATGCTTTCCAGTGAAAACAGATTAACATCGGTGCTGAGCCTTGTATGCATTTGAGTTTTCCTCTACCTGCAGAGGGACCGTTCGCTTAATTCCTTGCAGGATCAGGAGCTGCGCCAGCCTGAATTAAATTGCTTGTGGATTTGTTCATTGGTTATTTCTTTGCATGAGCTTTGCTTTCTTCTTTCCAGTCTCTGTGACTGGAGAGATGCTTTTCATCATCAGTAACACCTAGGTATGCCGCAGCATGCAGCTGCACGCGCGTGTGCGGGGAGAGGCAGAACGGCTGCCGCTGGACAGGTCCTGCATTTCTGCAGGAACAGTTTCTTACCCTGAGATACCTCTGTTCCCTCGATGGACGGGGCACTTACACCTCTGCAAAGCCATCTCAGCCAGCACATCATGCCCAGACGCAGGCAGGGGTTGCAGCACGTTGTAGGAGAGCTGCTTTGACGTAATCTGCCAGCCGTAAAAGCTGCCGCCGCCTTTGTATCTTTTGATCTTTAAGTACTGGAAATGTTTTTAGTTGGACAAAACTAAAGGTCCAGGAAGTTGCTGGTTTTGAAGTGGTGACAATAACTTCATTTTAGGAATGTTTTTAATCTGAGCTATATAAATAAATAAAATTAATATTTCCAGATGAATCAATTAAAAAACAAATAATCCTCCAAGAAGTTAGGGCTGCCTTCTAATGGCAAAAAACCCGAGGCATTGGTTAGAGGAAAAATAAATCTCGAATCCTAGTAGAAAAGCACACTGATGTGGTCAGTTCAGGGACTGGGATTTTTTTTTTTTTTCCTATTTGTAGACTTAGAAGAATTAAGAGGATTCATCTTTTTTTGCTGTTAATATGTCAACAGCAACAGCAGTGGTTAGCTGCTGATTTTTCTTTCTGCTTCTCCGTGGGCTTGAAAGCTGGCTTTTTGGGTGCTTTTTACCTGTTACCATTTAGATCTTCTAACACTTTCTGCCCCCTCATAATTTTTCTTCACAGATAAAAATCTTGTGGGCTGTTCTTATTACTAACCTGCTCATTTTTTTACGTCCAATTCTGTCTCTCAATCTATGGAACACTAATAAATGGAAATTTATTATAATTCCCCCCTAAACCCACGGTTTACTTGTGGAAATTAAGTTGATTCCTTGAAGTATCTAAGGGATGTCAAAGTAAAACAATTTAACAGCAAAGCTGTTTCATAATCCTTATAAATACATGTTTTAAAGAGCTCTTTTGCACCTTATGCAGGTGTTGGCTTTTAAATAGTCTAAATCTTGATATTTAACCTTTCTCTAATATTTCTTTTCTCTTTTCAATAGGTCGTCACACAACGAACTAGAAAAACATAGGTAAGTCTTGAGAAAAAAATAAATTAAAAGATGTATGACTTGACATTAGAATTACCATGCTTATTGAAGAAAATTTTGTTGAAATTGTTTTGATTCAGCACTGAATAATTTATTAAGTTTGGGTGTTTTTATCAACTAAAATCTAATGGGTATAATATTATTTGGCTTTTTTCTGTTGTTTGTTATCCTTTTTTTGAAACACCCCTGATAATTAACTTTGGACTGATTAATGCTGTAACTGGCTACCCGTACTGTTACTAATAATGTGATTGCAGCAACTGTTTGCTAGAGGTGTTAAATGCTATCAGTACAATCAAAATATTTTGTGATTAGGGTGGATGATTTTTGGGGAACAATATGTCACACGGGGTTATTCTATGTTTTTTTTAAAGTATGCCTAAAGTGCAGTTAATTTTCATCTTGCATGTAAGTACCTACAGATACATTTTTTTCCCCCTCCGTCTGCTTCCTTGCTGATACGTGTCCTGTCCAAAGAGCTGTGTGTGGGCTAGAAACCAGCAACTCCTGAGCTGCAGTCTTGGTTCTGTGTATCCAGCGCTGTGAAAAGCTGCACTTACTTACTAAGGACATTCATTAGACCCTGAAGACCTCATTTTTATAGAACTCATGTTTGCACAGTTTTGGAGGCAGTGTTCACTGTCTATTGTATCATGTCAGAGTTTGTTTGCAGATGGGCTTGTTAGCTGTAGGCAGTCTCCTGGGGTACGCGGCTCTGAAGGTGCACACAGAGAGCTGCCAAGTGCAAAAGGTGCCTCTCTTCACACTGGATTTTTGGTTCCCCGGCTGAGCAGCACTGTGGCACCCCCGCTGCGGGATCACTGCCTTTCACTTACCATTCAGGTAGCAGGACAAACTCTCTTTCATATAGGTTTTTGTTGGTTTGTTTGGGTTTTTTTTTTCCATGTACCTCGTGGTCTTTCAGGTTTCATGCATCCAAAGAAAGCAAGGGGTGTATGTGTGAAGATGACTTAGACCTATTTGCATGCTTCTAAATACGTGAAACATGGTTGATGGCACCATAAATTGAATTCACTGGGGGGTTTTTTTTGTGTGTTGTTCTGTGGCCGCAGTTATGTAGCAGCTAGACCATCACTTCCCTTGCATGCCTACATGCTTTCCTGTAGTTTAATTGTAATATGAGTAAACTATAGCCTTGCCTGATAGCCACGTGGCCATCCTAGACATGAGAGGAACTGGGGAAGGCTTCAGCTCACAAACACAGGACTGGGCTGCAGAGTGCAGTGCATTGGCTAAGGCAGTGAAATCAGCTGGCAGAAGTTCTGCTGACAGAGTCATCAGGAAAATAACTTCATGCAAAATTCTGTCCTTTGGTCTTTAAAATAACAGACCAAAACTTTGGCCCCAGCTGTGCTTCTTTCTCACTTTTATTTTTTTCCATCCTCTTTCCAGATATTCTATTCCATTTCTTCCTTTTCCCCTGCTCCATCATTACTGACTTGTCATCATCTAAACTGCATATTCCTTTTTTCTTTTCCTTTCAGTAATTTTTATAACCTGAGCGTGGAGTTGCCTCTTCTTCCCCCTGCTCTGCCTTAACGTGTTTAAGCAGCACAGTAAATGAGGCACAGCAGCATCTGCAGCAGATGCAGGGGCAGAAGAAGGATCTATTAATCTGTTTTCACTTTCAGTTCTGTGTTGTATCTTTGTAGTAGCTGGACCATATAGTGTTTGCCTTGCTACCTTTTCTTTTTCTGCCATCTCAAGGTCAAAATCGGTAAACTGCAAGGTATGTCTTGTGATTACACAACTGATGTTTGTAACTGCTGCTACCTGCTATACCTCCTCCAGTTACACTGTATTTGAAGCCAGATTTTATTATTCCTGGGGAGAACCTGCAAATTAGTGCAAGAGCCTTGTGTGTGCAAACAGATATTCACAAAAGCAGATGAGATGTGTACAACTGAAGTTACCTCATGTATTGATGTGAAGGACTCTTGTTATTTTAATCTTCTTTTAACAACCCTCTCCTCCAGCACCGTGGGTGTATGAGCTGATAATACCGATTGTACTGTTTTTCACCCTGTTTTACTAAAATTGCATTAAAATCCATCAAGCATCTTGCAAAGTTTAATGGAAGATTTGCAGCCATAGCATGTCCCTGTAGCAGCTGGTCCTTGCAGCAGAGCCTGACCTCTTCCCCGCTGGCACAGCCCTGCCCTGCCAGCTGTGAAGCACTGGATGTTGATTTTGGAGGTGAATCTTTTCCAGGACCAGAGCTTTTGACTCACCACATCCATGATGCTTCTGGCTGAGGCACACATGGTTATCTCACAGGAGCCTGTTGAGGAGGAAGAGAGGAGCTGGCTGCTCATGTCCTCCTCCTTGCCCAGTCCCTCACGTGGTGTCTGTGGGCTGGACTGAGTGCTGGAGGGCAGGGAAATGGCTTCCTCTTTGACAGGGCCTGGGTGTCCTGGATGGGGGTGGCTGGAGCTGCCACTAACCAGAAAGCCACAGTAGCCGTGTACTGGTGCTCGATGCTGTTTCAGGTTCTGCACTGGTGTTGCACGTAGGAGGTTTTATCTCCGGTTTTGACGTCAGTGGGAATGGCAGTGGCTGATCTCTCTGTGTGTGCAGACTCGGCCGTTTGGCACCACTACTTCAATTTGCATTTTCTATTGCTGGGTCTCTTTTCTGTATGCTCTTGAGAGGATGTTCAGAGGAAGACAAATGGAAATAGAGACATAATTCCAACAAAAACTCTCATTATATGATAGAATTCAGACTACGATTATGGTAAACTGTTTATCAGCAATTCATACATAATATTCCTTTTTCTCTGCTTTAAGTCTCCCTAGAATACCCTGCTCAGAACTTCAGTGTGTGTGTGTTCATTATAGTGAAACTGTAAGGACTCATCCCTCTAATGGCAGTCCTGTTTTGGGCCTGTGTGATTTGGTTTGCATCTCCGAGCCATGAAACAGGAAATCCCCTAAACAAAAAGCAGGAAGGTAGGAAATCTTATATCCTAAGGACAGATGAGATTCTAGAAGATATTCTAATAATTACAGACAGGTTAATCAGAATGGCACTTAGATGTAACTAGTTCCTAATGACAAATATGTACATGTATGTATTTTTTGTTACTGTTTCCAGCCAGACCATGGTAGGCTTTCACAGAGCAATGTAAATAGCAAGTACATTGGTAATCATGGCTTCTTGCAAGGCAGTTTTTAAACTGACCCTATCTGACAGCTGTACAGAGGAATTCAAATTTCATAGTGTAAAAAACCTAAGAATCCATGGGAGACTCAAGTTTCTTAAAACGGCATGGCACAGTCTCATTTATTTGCATCATTTTATACTAGTTCTACATTACAACGTAAAAACCAAGGTGTATCCCCTGAAGATTGTACTGAGATCTTCATACTGCTCTGTGAAGGCAGTGAGTCATCTGCCCTCTGCTATTCATGTGTGGACTTGTTCCCCCAGCTTGCGCAGGACTGTGGGAGGAGACACCACCTCCCTGTCTTGGTCCATCCTTTCTTGTTGGGAGCAGATGAAGCCCTGATGAAGGCTGCTGGAACCAACCTGTCAGGGCTCCTTCGGTGACAGTCATTTCACTCCTGCCTGGCTGTGAGGAACTCTGCTGCAGGGGGAGTTCAAGATCTCATCATTTCTATGGCCAAGCCTTTGAAAATAGCTTGTGAAATGGAATGATTTTAAAGAACAGCTTTTAAGAATTAGTGAGGAAGTTAATAAAAGTATGCCTTGAAATCAGCAAGCCCTGTGCTGGTGTCCCCAAGCTGGCACCATGTGAGCTGAACGAGTGCCTTGGCTGGGTGACCGTGGTACAGCTTGGTCTCGATTAATGGTTATCTCCTGCCTCTGTCAAACTATTTGTATTATTCTCTGTTGGGTTTGGGTTGTTTTGTTGGGTTTTTTTAGTCAAGAAGGAGGGAGGGGGCAGATCAGCATGGGTAGAAGTTGCCCTGCCTGCGTTCCACAAAATACTAAACTCCTGGCAAGCAGTGGGAGTATAATTAGAAGAGGGAGCTGATTAATAATGCCTTTGGGCAGGATGGACCAGCGATCTTGAGCATGGCAGTGCTCAGCAGTGCAGCATCTGAGTTGCAAGTGCTCTCCTGCTTTGAGTAATTGGCAGATCCCGTTCCAGGTCCCTAGGCGTGTGTTTGACAAAAGCTGGCAAGCTGAGCCGGGTGGAGGTAAGAACCAGGCATTGCTGTTGGGAGAGGTGTGCTTTAGGGGTGTTTCCCTGCTTTCCTATGGAAGTTGCTCTGAGAAGGAGAAGTGCACAAGTGTTCAGCTCAGTCCCTGGGTGTTGGGTGGGACAGGGAGCCGTTCTCTCGTGTTCAGAGCTCATTGTTTGTATTATTGCAGCAAGCTGAGACTGCTGTGGAGACAGCCTGGATCAGCTGGGCATGGATCAGCTGAGTGGAACAGTCCTGAACTTTTAGAAGTGCAAGACCAGGATGGGGAATACATGAGACATAGTGACTTGCAAAACCTTTTAGTAGAAGAAAACAAACGTTTCCTTCTTCCCAAATGAGCCTAGTGTCTGCATTGTTTATGGTGCTGATCAGGCAGAGACTGAAAGTGTTCCTGTGCATGCAGAAGGCAGTGCACTCCTGAGTTTTGGGTAGTGCTTTGTGTCTTCTTTAAACCTAAAATGTTGCCAGAAAAAGAGTTGTTCTAGTGCATCATGATGTGTATGAAGTAGATAGCTGTATTTAAATGCAGATTTTTATTAAAAATATTTTTTTTAATTGGGAGCATTATGACATACAATATTAGCTGATAAAGTAAATAGAATAGGTGCCTCTGAAGTTACAGTTCTAATAGATAGTCAGTTTTCTCATGAAAGAAGTGCAGGTGAGCTTGCCAGGAGCATAGTTACATTCCTTGGTACATTAATTTCACCCACCAGGGTTACTTGGAGTTTAAAGTTTGTATAAGTTGAGAGAGTGCATAGATGGATGTCTTGAAATTCTGTCTGTGGTTCTTCATGTTACTGAATTGCAGGGTTAATAAAAAGCATGTAATTGCCAGTTGCTGATAAACTTGGGAGTTTTGGAACAGAACTGAAAGGTCATTGAAATAATAGCATACAAAAACAATGCTTAACGTTTATTTTTATTATGGGCTGCCTTTTCAAACTTGCAAATTACCATTGCAGTTAGTACTGTCACGCAGCATAAAGATAAAACTGCATTGATCCATCGTGTTGAACATCTACGGTGCAGCCACGAGCTGAGGAAATCCCCAAACTAGCTGCTGGAGGTAGGGTACTTCCAGAGAAGGTTCATCCAGTACGTGTCTTGGTGCTGTGCTTCCACCATGAGTTTAACCCAGCCTGGTCTCCCACTGCTGCTGCTGGGACCTGCTTCCTGCCAGCACAGGAGTGGGGGGAGAAGTTTGCTTCTTCAGCCAGTTCATTTTCCTGACCCAGCTCACTGTCACAGGCACACCCAAATGCCAGCACAGGGAGAGGGTGGGATCACTTCTTAGAGTGATGGTATTAATTTACAGTACAGAATGGTACAGTTCACTTCTTTGTCAGTTTAACATTTCTCCTAAGCATCCAGTTTTGGCTGTTACTGCCTGAACAGTGTTGTGCTGCATGGGTCTTGCTGACCTGGTACAGGTCTCGTTGTTACAATGGGTCTATAAAAACTGCTGCTGGGATGTGTCTAGATTGTACATAAACCATCTAGATAATGTGGCTGCCACATTAGTGGTGGAAACCACCTCATCTTAATAGCAGAACTTAACCTCTGTATTGTATCTGTTTCTTCTGGTTTTCTTGTCAAGTAAAGGAACTTTTTACACCATCTGGTTGGTGTGAAGTGACTATTGCAATTCTGGTGAATTGTAATAAACATACCTTTGCACTGCTTAAGCAAGATAATGTCTTAAGAGTCTGGCTTGCCTTTGTGAGAAGACAGCCACCATGGTTTAGGTATCAGCACCCCCACCCCAGCTATGACTGCCTCTCTGAGGATGCCAGCTGTAGTGGTCCAGTGAATGGGGTTCCCTCAGCCAGTGTCAGCCGGAGTCTCAGCTCAAACCCCCTCTTACCTGTCATTTAACCTCAGGCTTCCAACAGAAGGGCAAAGTATGTAGTGGTGCTTGGGTCTTAAATTACTGTAGTAAGTTGGGTTGGTTTTTTTTGTGGAGCTTGTTTAGCAAAGTCTATAAAGAACTGGACCCACAGAACTGAGAATTTAATCCTATGCTTTTGTTGAAATGTTCTGTGCTTCTGAGTCTGATGAATCCATGGAATTAAAGAAATTAGAAGGTTTAAAAAGCTTTGTACTGAAATGCTCTGCTTTCCTCACTTTTTGCTTCACCTCCAGGCAGTCAGCAAATCTCCAGACCCTGTGGCTTGTCCTGTACTACGTGGTGCAATAGCTACTATACAAATGCCTGTGCACTGAACTGCTCTCTTTTCAGTGCACACAGCAGCTCACATGATTATGCACTCCCCAAAAAAGTGTCTTCCCACCTAGACTGCAGGTTTGGAAAGGAGGGGTATATTAAGCAGATGAAACTTGGAAGTTAATCTGCTCAGGAAGTCATATTCCAGGTGTCAGAGATGTACACATCCTTGTGCTTTGGACAAAGCTTTTATTTGGCAGTGAAAAATGGACTAAAATACAGTCCTGACTAAATTATAATGTCCTTTTTCCTGCT
>NW_010289444.1:15615-47784 GCF_000700745.2 Antrostomus carolinensis
TGAAGTCAGCTTTGAACTGTGGAGCCTGAGTGCAGTCTTGGGTCTGGGCTCCAGAAAGCCGTGTGCTTCCTGGCCAGCCAAACAGCCAGCAGAAAGCAGATGGGCGAGAAACCAAGTGCATGTTTTTTCCACTTGAATTTGTTCATCCCTCTCTCCAAACATAAATCCATTGTGTGTTGGCCTCTAATGGACTATATGAAGGGTGGTTTATGTTCTCAGCATCTGCTAATCGACCTGGCCAATTCTTAACCACCATGGCAGAAAGAGTGGGCTGGTCTTGTACAACATGGAGATAGATGGGCCAGACTTCCAGGTGCTTTCAGGATTGTACAGACAGCAGTTAGGTGCTGATTCCCTGCAGACAAGGGAACAGATGCCTGGTGGTGATGGCTGTTTTGATTGGAGAAGAAAAAGATTTCTTGAATTAGGTATTTAAAAAAAAAAAAGTTTTCATTTCGAGCTTGCTTAGCTACATCTGGGCTAATGGGCTTTAAGAAGCTGGCCTCTGAAACGAGTCGCAGTGGGAATCCTTGGCTGAATCCGATCCAATCAAGCCTGTGGAAGCCCACAGCTGAAAACTGGGTGTACAGAAGTGGTACATGCCATGATTTGAAGAGATGGCAAATGCACCTGAAAGCCAGCAGTGCAGCTCTGGATGTTTAGGGTGAGGTTGGCTCTGCACTCAGGACTCACACCAAAGCTGCAGGAGGCTGGATTATTTTCTTCCAAGTATGTCATGAGCACAGAATTTCAATGACCCAGTGTCCCTGATTGGAGTAGACACTAAGGGAGCAAGCTAGGCTGGAGGAGGTGGCTGTATTCTGTGGGTTGCTTGTCCTGTCCCCTCCTCTCCCTGCCTCCATGCTGTATTGGCATCTCCAGCTGTTTTCAGTGCTCCTTCCCATGGGCTGCTTACCCTGTTTGAGTATTGGATATACCATGGCCTGGTCCCAAATTCAAAATATCTCTCTCTGGATGGAACAATGTGTACTTTCCTGTTACAGCTCATGCTGCTTTCCCCTCGTGGTCCCTGTTGGTGGACACTTGAGCTTAGATTTACTACACAGAATTCCTTCGCAGGTCAAGTAATTTTTAATCTGTTTTTTTCCCCTCGGTACACACGGTGGTTTAGCATGTGGCAGGCTGTGGGCCTGATTCTGCACCCTGCTCAGGGGATTTCAGAAGGAGCTATGCATGCCTGCCTGTAAGCTGAACCCCACATGACATCTGGGCAGCTACAGAGGATGCAGTTAAGGTTCCAGGAACTGTACTGAGCATGAACATTTAGCCAGCAGATCATAAATGTGAAAAAGCATAATGCTATTCCTTCACAGCAGTTTAATTTGGGCCTTTTGGGGGGGAAAAAGAAAAAAAAAAGAAAAAAACCCCCAGCCAAATAAAAACTCCACACAGTTAAAATGGATGTTTCTTGTGCTAAAGAACTGTGCAATTCACAAGAATGGATAAGATACTCCTTTCCTCCTGCCACTCCCTGTTTTTGGAAGGAGAGGATTGTTTTGGGACTTCATAGAGTGCTTGCTGTGTTTTGAGATGGAGACTGAAATGCATATACTGAGCTGTACACATCCTGCTAGAATAGAGCAGAGTGACAGGACTTGTCAAAGGATGTCAAGTGGCTAATATTGTTGTTTAATTCTAGTTTATGTTACACAATTTTTTTTCTGTACACATTAGTGTAACTAATTTGGTGTCGTGCCTGGAGATTGGTGTAGCAGATACAGAAGAGGTGTGCTCTTGGATGTATGTACATGAGGTTGTGTGTTGCAATGCTTCTAACCTGAAAACTAATAACTCCAGTTTCAGGCTACGTGCCCTACATTAAGAATGTCTGTATTAGGTTCTGCCTTACAGCAAGAAAGCAGAAAATTCGGGGAAGAGTCAAAGACTACAGCTGAATGGGGAAAAACCTTTCTAAAAGCAACATTGGAGAACTACTTGTGAGTCTTCTCCCAACAGCCACCTTGGGATTAATGCCTAATGAATTTATCTGTTTTTCTTTCATTGATGTTTCAATTTAAGTAACTAGATGGAGATACAAGGTGCTAAATAAGGGACATGCCTGGCATGTAATCGCTGCCAGAACTCAGTCACTCCTCTTGAAGCTGGGAGTACCATCAGTGTTTGCAAATACTGGCTGGACAGACACTGTGTGTCTTACATACCACATTAGCTGGTATTTACAAAACAAAGGTAACAAACCCTGTAATTCCTCCAAGAAAGCTGACTTAATCCCAATTGGTAAGTGCTGTTGTGTTGACTGCTGAAATGAACAGCATGGGTGGAGCAAATAATTTCTGCTAGGGAAATTTGGGAGCTTGTTGTGTGTGTTTGGCTGGAAGCAGTTGGTGCTAACAGGTATTTGAAACAGACTGTCAGGTGTTTTGGTTCCCACTGCCTGACTTTACATACTCACATAGCAAGTGGGTCTAAACTTCTGGCTCTTCCTTCCATTGCCAGATAACCTCAGGACACTGCACTTAAGAAATCTGGGCTGAGTTTTGTAGGCAAGAAAGAAGAAGGAGAAGGAAAGGGGTGAGAGTTCTGAAAAGCTGTTCCAATACCTTTCCATCCCAAAATGGATCATTTTCAGATTCTGCTTGACTGCACCCAGTCTGGCACAGAGACAGCCAGCTTTGCACTGTACAATGGAAAGGGAAATAGGACGGAAATTAAATTATAAACAAGGCACTATCTGTGCTGTGGCAAGCTAAATCTAAACTTTGAGGCAGGACTGTCAGATATCTGCAACTCTCTACTGTCCCGTGATGCCAGATTTTGTCACTCTTTGGGGGGGAGATAGTACATAAGTGTTGCTCAGCTTTTAATTCATATGAAAGTAAGAGTACCCACTGTAGCCTTGAAAGAGACCATCTTTAATTACAGTCAGTGCATTTAATCCTTCCCCTAAATTTGTTTATATATACACCTCACTCTGTCTTTTCTACCCACCTCTAATTACAAGGTTTCAATGACAGAATTGGAGACGTACAGCAAGACATTTGGGGACATGTATTCTTAATTACTTCAAGGTGATTTCTTCTTTTCCTTTGGTGTTCTCACTTGGGGTCTGAACCGGCCTTCAGTTGGCTGGAACAGGCACCTTGCTGTTTTCTCGGGGTACCCTAGCTGTCTCATTGGAGGACATCTCAAATATCTACAACTGTAAAAGACAGCAACATCCACCATCTCTTTCCCCACAAAAGCCAATTAACTTAATTTGTGCATGCTCAAGCCACCACTATTAGCTACTCCCTCAAAGATGGCCACAAAGCTTTGGTAGGTACAGGTGCTGAGGAAGTATTAGCAAAAGCAAAACCAGAAGACATAGCACTGAACATCCCTTTCTGATAATTAATTTCCCGGTCAGAACTTAAAACTTCCTACCTCTGAGAATGAGAAAGTGATTGTTTAGGTGCTGAACTGGAGATATAGTTGCCTTAACTCTGATTAGGTTTTAAAACTGCCATGTAAATTGCTGTTGTTTCTTTTGGTGCCTTGTACAGGTTGGAACATGGAGTCCCTACAGCATTTGTCAGGCTGGTTAAATTGAACGCTCGGTATTTATTTGGCATTTGGATATACAGGTACAATAGACAATAAAACCACAGTCACAGGTATCCAGTATTGCAGCTATTAATGCCTCACACTCTTCATTTAACTTGATGCAGGAAAAGGCTGCTTAATTCTGACTGTCTGCCAGCCCAAGGCCTCGCGCTCGGTGTGTGACGGCAATGCGTGGTTTTAATTTAGCTAAAATAATTCAGCTTGACTTGCCTCTCCTTTAATTTGGCATCATACAGAGGTGTTAAAAAAAAAAAAAAATCTTGGACACATTTCTCCCCTCATTTGACATGTGTATAAAATAAATAGGTCTATAGGGAGGTTTAAAATTAGGCAGAAGCAGCTCGCTAGGCCTTGTACCGAGCTCTCTTCACTTAGTGCTGTGCTACAGCTCAACTTCTCTAGGCTTCTCTAAGCATTGTAGTCACACCCCCCCCCCCCTTTTTTTTTTTTTTAAAGATCCTTCCTGTTGGCAAATGTCCTGAGACACGATGTTCTTGCTTAGCATTTTGATGTGGGGAAACAGTCTGATAATTAAAGCCGGTTTCAAGCCATGAGCTGATTTGTAAGCAGTGACTTGCTCTGGGGTGTTGTCAGTCGATAAACATGTAGCCTGTGTGCACAGAACCACACTGCACCTTGAGACTTAGGCACCATGGGAGAGGGACATATACACTCCCCGGAGCCACTTGTGGGGGAGACTGACGGCATCCTATTCAACCACCTTTTGGTGAATGGTTAATTTGTGGAAAATTATAGTTATCATCCTGTTCCCCTCCGCATGTAAGCCCAGTGCAAACCCATTGTTGTTAAGCACCTTTTCCTTGTTTAAATAAATGCTATTCTCTTCACCTACGCTCAGCAATCTTCAATAAATTGCTTACAAGAGTACCATAAAAGGTGGCAACTGAAAACACACCTATTGCAGAACTGCAGACCGATGTTGTGGGTTTGGATTTGCTGTGCAGATTTGCTTTGTGATGTTCCTCACCGCCGGTGAGGAGCAAAGTGTTACCGCACTCGTGTAAATGGTGGCAAGTCCTAATCCACTCTTGGGGTTTCGATGGGGAGTGTGTGTAAGTACGTGTGTACCTCCATGTAACTTCAAGTGGGAATTAAAACTGCTTGATACCAGAACGGCATGATCTTGTACTGGCACTTTCCTTATCTAATTGGGTCTGTCACTATTCTGAGGTAACAGACAAACTTAAAATCTTAAGTCTCCCCACAGTGTAATCTAAGAAAGTTGAGTGCCAGTAAGACAGATGGATTTCAGGGGTCTAATTTAGGAGGACTACTAAGTTGCAATGTCTGCATTTTAATGTGTGAAAGAAATGGGTGGAAGGCTGGATGGATGAATGAAGTATTAAATGTTTATTAAAGCATGGCTGAGTATTTTTTAGGGACTCTGTTTTCAAGTGTGTACAAAGGTATTTCCATCACTTGTGTATTTCCCCACAAGGCACTATTGTTCATCTGCCTGTATTAGGTAGGTACTGTGTGATGATGAGCTTGTGGTACTAGATGATACCTCTCTTGCTACTGCTTAAAAGTGCTTGAGCAGTAAATGTTAAAAGGTAATCAGTAGATAACAGGGCTAAAAATAGAAGACACTTGAAACAGAAATTCCTTTTCTATTGGTATAACAGTCGTTCATATTTGTCTGGTCTTGACTTTGAATGTTTAAAATACAGAAAATTGTTCTTTATAGATGAGCACAACCTGAAAGCTGCAATGTTAAAATACAGGTTGAAATCTTATTTCTTTTTGCAGAGGAACAGAAATCCATACAAGGGCAAAAACTTAACTGCAGTGGATTTCAACTGTTTCTGTAATGTTTGATTTCTGTTGCCTTACATTCTTGCATGGTCAGAGATTTTATTGCCTCTGGTCAAAGGATGGAGAATCCTATACGTGTAAATTTGAGATGGTCACCATCCAGGAAAGACAAATGGAATCCAGCTGCCATTACATTTGCTTGTGATGCTTTTGGGAATCCCTGTGTAGCTGTAAATTCCTATTGACATTTCCTGTAAAGCACATCTCACATTTCTGTGTGTTGCTGTAATTTAAGTCCAAGACCTGAGACAACGAAGGGCTGTTAAACCTTTCATGGCTGCTCTTCCAGTCAGAGCAGCTTAAGACAGTGGAATGGCTGAAGCTTGGGGAAAGCTGTGAGGACAAGCCTGGGAAAAAAACAAGGAGTGGAGATGTGGGTGGTCAGTTGTTAGTCCTGCAGCTGTTAATATTGGGGACCCTGAGGCTGCAGTTCTCCAGTGAGAGCTGCTGGCGTCCCACTTGTCTCGGCGTCCTTGCTGACATGGTCCTGCCTGTGCGTTGCCTTGCACAAGTGTTCTGAGTTCCTGCCATGAGCCCATGAAGGAAAAGGACTGGTTGGAAACCAGTGACTGTATTTTGGTTTTCTGATTTTGCTGTGTTGGTCTGCAGGCTCTTTAGGCACATGGATGAGCATGCGGTGGGGTGGCACCAGCTGAGGGGATGCCTGTGTCATACCTCTCTGACAGCTCATGCTCACTGCCTGCAGCCAGAGGAGAACTTGGGTGGGAGAAGGTCGAGGAATAATACAGCAGCAGGCACAAGCTGTTCCACGGGGCTTTTATTTTTTCTGCTGGCCAAAGTTAAACATGGTTCTTGGACCCTCATCAGTCTGTCTTCTTCTGCTGTCAGATACACTCTTGAAGAGACAGCATGTAGGTGGTCTGGCCAGCCACCAGCTGCTGGGGCTCCCGTCAGGTCTCACGCTGGTGTTGTCCAGGTTGCTTTACAGGGTCATTCCAGCCTGAAGAGAGGCCCAGGAGTTGCTGTTGTTGGCCCATCTTAGCTGCTGCCCCTGGCTCATGGCAGTCCATGGGCCACCACAGCTCACCCTCTGGTGGGAACTGGAGCACAGGGAACATGAAAGTTGGCTTTCAGGCATTTTGAGAGATCAAGAAACACTGATGTAGTCCATTGCTCGTAATTTAGGACAGGCAGCTGTCATTGCATTCAGCAGGGAGCTATGGGAGGGATGGGGAAAGGAGGGAGAGGGGAAGAGGGCAACATGGGCAGCAAGACCTGCCAGGGATCCTCTCTCTCGGGAGTCAGCGGCTTCCCTCTCGCAGACCAGCCAGTTTTCACCCATCCCCAGCTTGCATCCCAGCTAGCTTTCTGCATGCTGCTGCCAAGAGGCTTAGCTGGAAAAAAATGCATAAATTTGTGGCACTGCAGATACTTCTCTTAATTTATGTTTGCTGAAAGATGTAGGAATAAGTTCTGGTTTCATGCATATGTTCTAAAATGTGAACAAGCCACAACTTTTGGAAGGCAAAGTTAAAGCGTGGAGTGGAGTCTTGGCTTTGCGAGTGGGCTGAAGTGGTGCTAAGTGAAAGTAAATAAAATGTCCTGTGCATGCTGCAGTGTGCATTATATATAGTGAAATAGAAAAATATTTTTCAAGGTGGTAAAATGCACAAAAGAAATGGTAAGCTGTGTAACAAGCAGCAGAAGTTTTCTTCTGTCTTCCTTAGTGTTAGGAACAGCACCAGACACTTCTGAGCAGGATTCACATGAAAACTTGCAAATGACTGGCTTCATAGCATTGACTCTTTGGAAGCTAGTGATGGTAAGATACACCTGCAGCCATTGTCTTCGTAGGCAGTTATTCATAGAATCATAGAATGGTTTGGATTGGAAGGGACCTTAAAGATGATCCAGTTCCAACCCCCCTGCCATCAGCAGGGACACCTTCCACTGGACCAGGTTGCTCAAAGCCTCATCCAGCCTGGCCTTAAACACTTCCAGGGAGGGGGCATCCACAACTTCTCTGGGCAACCTGTTCCAGTGTCTGACCACCCTCACAGTGAAGAACTTCTTCCTAATATCTAATCTAAACCTCCCCTTGTTTTGTCATTAATTGCCCTTATGAAAAGTCCCTCCCCAGCTTTCTTGTAGGCCCCCTTCAGGTATTGGAAGGCCGCTATAAGATCTCCCCAGAGCCTTCTCTTCTCCAGGCTGAACAGCCCCAACTCTTTCAGCCTGTCCTCATAGGAGAGGTGCTCCAGCCCTCGGATCATCCTGGTGGCCCTTCTCTGGACTTGTTCTAACTGGTCCATGTCTTTCTTATGTTGGGGGCTCCAGAACTGGACGCAGTATTCCAGGTGGTACCTTACAAGAGCGGAGTAGAGGGGCGGAATCACCTCCCTCGACCTGCTGGACACGCTTCTCTTGATGCAGCCCGGGATACAGTTGGCCTGGGCTGCAGGTGCATATTGTCTGCTCGTGTTCAGCTTCTCACTCATCACCACTCCCAAGTCCTTCTCTTCAGAGCTGGTCTCAAGCCATTCATTACCCAGCCTGTATTTGTGTATTTAATGTCATGTTTGGTTACTTCTGAAGTACCCCAAGACCACCAACTGCCTGGCTACTAAAGCTACGTGGCTGGTTTCAATTTAGCAGATCAGGTGCACAGAAATATTCAGCACACTGCAAATGCATCTAGAGGATGAAACTCGTAGTTATCACTCAAGTAAATAAAGCAGGCAGTTGCATCGATTGTAGGGCTGTTGCATTTAATTCACTAACAATCACTGTAATTAGGCACTTGCAGCTTCTTCTGCCTGTTAGTTGCCACAGCGCCTTCCTGGGCTTTGCTGCTGAATTTAGTTGCAGAGGCCTCTGTGAGGTGTTGGAGATGGGCAAAAAAAGGCCATGTGGAACAGACCTGGGATGACTCTTCTTCACCTGCAGCACAAACTTCAGGATTTTGTTCTTAATATGAAAACAAAAGGCATCTATTGCAGGACGCTGGTGTTGGGCTTACATTTTCTTGGATAAGGAAAAGCCAAGAGGTTTGCTGCAAGGACGCTGCTGAATTTTCTGGTTTTGTCTCTGAGGCACTCAGCTGTGAGCAAGCATTTCACACATCTCGTAGCAATCGGCACACTGGGTGCCTTGCTATGGTACAGTGCTTTAATACTAAGAGGTTTTCTTTCATTTTCACTAAAGCAATTTTCTTGTGTAGTTGAAATAGATTGTGTAGCTTGAGTATGAGCTAGAGCCTCTTTTGGGGAAAAAAAAAGTGTATTTTACCTATCCTTTGTAGAGTAGAAAGTATTAAAAAATATTTCTGACAAATAAATATGGAAGAGAGATTTTTATACTTCAGTGGAGGGTTGTTATCTTCCATTGTATTTAATATTTTGCTGAAGATATGCTAAATTCTGTCTGGACCATTAATAAATAGGTTTCTTTAGATCTATTTTTATATTCTTGAATTTCTGTGATTTCTTAAGATGGAAGGTTATATATAATCACTTTAAATGCTTTTGTAAACAGTTGTGTTTTAATTAGTACAGGATCATCTTTGCTAGCTTATAAAAAGTATTGTAGAGCTGTAAATATGTAATTCTTGACACTTACTCTAAGAAAAGTGTTAGCTGAAGGAGGAGTGAGGCAAGTAGGCTTGAATACCAACTAGCACTAAGCAGAGTGGGGTATATAATTATGTGTGTGTCTACATTATATGTATAGTCATGAAATCCAGGAATATGAACACATTTAATTTTCAGTACCATTAAAGCCATTTGCAGCAAAATTCTGTCATCATTCAAGAGTGTGACTGTGCACAAAATAAAAAGAGCTGAAGCCCTTGAGACACCTTGACTTGCTCTAGTAAGAAAGGGTTGACATTGGAGTCAGAAGGCAGGTAGAGTTCCTCTCTTTGATTTTACCTTGGTGGCAGGTGAATCCTGAAGTTGCAATGTGGAAGTTTTTACTGCTGGTCTGCATTTCTGAAAAACTTTGAAATAATGGTAAATTTGTGAATAGTGATGCTGTTTGTGTGCATCCTGGCCAGTGCATGTCACAGAGGATCCTGAGCTTCTGTGTTTGCTGATTCTCTCTACCTAAACTTTGAGTCCTCCCTGCACACAGGTATTTGCATTTCATAAATAAAACTGTGAAGAGTCTTCCTGTAAAAGCATGAGCGTCTTAAAATTGCAGTTAGCTCACTTCTGTTTTTTATGCTGAATTTCATGTCTGGTAGGGAGATCAAATCAGCTTTCTTTAGGGAGAAGACACAACCATTAGTTCACCACAGGGGTGCCTAACACAGAGGTGTGGGCTCAGCCCACAGCACTTTGGATCACAATGTACCTGGAGAACGTTTGGCTCCCAAAGTGCATTTTTGGTGCGGAGATTCTTCTCTGACTTTTGTCCTGTGTATGTTATTAAGGCAGATTACATGGTATTATGCAACAATGAAAAATTTTGTAACTGCTCTATATTTAAACCTTTGTGTATTAACTGCGTTGCACCGCATCGGGACCAGGATAGGTTTCAATGCGGAAAAAAATGTGAAACATGAGGGAAGGAATCTCCAGTGCTTCAGTAGCTCTGTCCAGTTTGTAACAAGTTTTTGTCTTCCTCTAGATTAATTTCAAATAGGTTCATATTCTTGGAAGTGTGTGTGGGGTGTTTGTATTAAAAACTCTGTGAAATAGGACTGAACTTGCCTTGCGGTAGGGTCTGAGGCTCTGTTTTTTGGACTGAAATGGTTAATGTACAGAAATGATGAATTTTTAATTTTTGCATCTATTTCAACTATATGTGTTGTTCTCACTAGTGTGGCCTGTAATCACTGCATTTTCAATGTCCTTTGAGTGTTTGATCTATAGTGTCCTCTTCTTTTCAGAACATCACCAAGTGAGTATATTTAGCCGTTGATGTGAGAGTATGTCAACCTCCTGTACACACAGCTAGTTTAGTAGACTAAATTTGGGACATCTGAAATACAGACACATGTACAGCCACACAACCATTTTTAGCATTGAAAGCATCTTGCAGAAAGCACGGTTAGGACCTTCTTGTGAGGCAAACATTATTGCATGCCCATACGTGCTTCAGTGATAAACTACGGTGTGAGAGGTACATTGGGCTGTGGGTGTTGAAGCATCAATCCAGCCAGCTTCTGCTGGAGCCAGCATGATGGGAAATTCAGAGCATGCAGCATGAGAATATGGACATTTAGTGGTTTTTTGTCCATTACCCAGCCTTGCTGCCCATCAGCTGGCAATGCTGCAGCTCTGAGATGCCTCCCAGTACAGCCAAGGCAGCTCCATGTCTTGACTGAGTAATCTGCTAATAGGAGTTGAGCGGGTGTGGACCAGACAGAGCTGTTCTGGGACTTCCCATGGGATGACAGAACTTTGCTCCTTCCCTTTTCCTGCCAGCTTTGGGTTGACAAGAAACGTGTACATGTGAGAGAGTCATTTGTTTAATTTGGGGAGGCTGTGAACTGAGACCTTGAGGATATGCAAGGTGAACGCTGTCAGGAGTTTGACTTCTCTTGAGTGAGTTTTATGCTCTTGCCCACAATTGTTGAGAAGCAGATGAGCATGGCCCTTTCTGCAAGTGATCTCTGGCGGTCAGCAGCACAGTGTCAACAGCAGGAACTGTTGTTACGTCTCAAGGTGCTGCTTCAGGGAAATGCCTACCCCATGCTACCTCCCGTAAACACATGGAAGGTGCTGGCAGCTTTGTCTGCAGGGTTTGCCCAGCCAGGGTGGCCGGGTTCACAAACACACATTTCACATAACAGGGTTTTTCACTGTCACGCTGTAAACTCTCATATCATGTCTGTGGCCATTTAATTTTGCAGAGGCCTGGCTGAGGTATGTCATGCTGAGGATTAAGCAGCTTGTTTTGGATGTGCATTTGCTGAAGGAAGGCTTTACCTTTCCAGCAGGCTTTGTGCAGATCCGTGGCTTAAACAATGGATGCTGTTCTCTTCCACAAATAAGATCCATAGTTTTATACTTGTATGGTTTAGGAAACATATCTTTGCTGCTATCAGAAAACTGTGCAGCTACTGCCTGAACAACTGTCTGCTGTCTGACTAGCTGCAGGCCATTTCTATCTGCTGTGCTGGACCTAAAAAAGCCCTAGAGAGCCTCTGTGGAAAGTCTGCAGGTGAATCAGGTCACTCCACAAACCTACCAGCACTCTTATTGATCAGACTGGAACAAGTTTCAGTTGCACAATTGTTTTTTTGGGGTTTTTTTTGCTGTTAGGAGAATGGGAGCAATTTTGTGAGTCAAATGCTACAGCTTTAGAAGCAATCTCTGATTTAAATGCTTATAGAAATGTTGATTGGAGGGACCTCTGAATGGCAGTGGCTTTGTCTGGGTACATTTTGAAAAACCTCCAAGGACAGCACTTCTACAGCCTTTCTGCCAACCTATTCTGATAGTGCACCACTGCCCTAGTAAAAAATTAGTTTCCTAATTGGGGACTTTATTAATGTTTATAAATACCTAGAGGGTGGGTGTCGAGAGGATGGGGCCAGACTCTTTTCAGTGGTGGCCAGTGATAGGACAAGGGGCAACGGGCACAAGCTGGAACACAGGAGGTTCTGCTTAAACATGAGGAAAAACTTCTTTACTGTAAGGGTGGTGGAGCACTGGGACAGGCTGCCCAGAGAGGTTGTGGAGTCTCCATCTCTGGAGATGTTCAAAACCCACCTGGACACCTTCCTGTGCAACCTGCTCTAGGTGAACCTGCTTTGGCGGGAGTGTTGGACTAGATGATCTCCAGAGGTCCCTTCCAACCCCACCATTCTGTGATTCTAATGTCCATCCTGAACCTCCTGATTCACAGATATTGCCTCATGTTATATTATTTAGCCCTACTGAGAAATATTTTGTTCCCATTGCAGTCACCCATCAAGTAGTTGTTGGATTTTCTTGGAATTGTTGCAGTTTCCTTGGAATGAAGATTATCCAGTGTGAACAATAAGCTTTCTTAATTGTTTTTTTTTTTCCCTCTGTATCTCAGTATTCCATTTCTTGGTGTACTAAAATGGATTTGCATCTGTGATTCATACATATGGGGCAGCTTATTGACCATTATCTAACAGACTCATTTATCACAATTTTGAAATTGGTTAGGGTCAAAGATCTTAATTAACTTTTGCATGGCAGCCTTTCTTGGAGAAGTGGGGAACCGTAGCTTCTCTGTCCAGCATTGTCCTTCCTTTTCATAGCTGAGCACTGGAGCAGACTGGAGTCTGGGAGGACTAGAGTCAGTGCCTGGTCTTCAAATGTCCTTGTACTACGGGGAGATTCCTAACAACACTGTATTGCTGATTTGTCTCTCCAATTCGTAAGCCTCCAGGACTCATTTTGTTACCAGTTCTGAAATACCTGCCAGTATTGCCCATCACAGCTTTCATGGATTCAAAACCAGTTCAAGGGAATTCCAGCTGGTATCTGCTATATTAATTGTCAACAAGTTATGTCCTCTTTTATGTGAACATGATAAACCACCCGACTGCTCCTGGATGTGGCCGCTGCTGTGGAACGCTGACCAAATCCGTGGGCTTAGTAATTAATTTCTATTAAGCATTACAAGAGCTATAATGCAGATTTATGGGACTGTGTTGTGAGTTCACTTATGGAGAAACTGATGTCTCGAACATCTGAATCCCCTTTTTCTTCTGTCAGAAAGGAAAATGTGGTAAATCAGAGACAGGTCACCCATGCACCTCTCTCCATGTGCAGGGCTGTACTGAAAATGGAGAGCTGCAGGTTTTAGGATTTAGATTTTGGATGGCTTTTTTTAGATCCTTACCTTCCCTGATAAATTCAGCAGCAGTCACAAGGGGGATATTTCTGTGCATCCACATGAAGTGAGAAAAGTGCCTGCTTCTGTAGGCACCGGTGTCCTGGCCTGACACCGTGCTCTGTCTGTGTGGGCGAAAGTGTAACAGTTGGGTTTGGAAGCTGGAGCAGAGCGTAATTACCAAACTCCAGCCGCATTTCATGCACAGACAGCGTTACCCCCGTTGTTCTGAGACCGGGCTGCTTTTTTTGCTTATTTTCTAGGTGGAATTTAAGGCATGAGCTGCAAAACACAAAGCAGCTCCGGCTGTGATTACCTCTGTGAGTGCCTTTCCCTCCTCCGGCGGTCACAGTCAGCCGAGGAAAAGCGAAAGCTGTCAGGTCCCTGTAGAAAAAGAGAGAAATTAGTGCTGGCAGAGTCTGTACGCGACAATTTATCTGCTGTGAAGTTTGAGTCCCCTGTTCCTGCTGGTGTGATCTGTTAACATAACATGCCTGAAATGTTTTCTTACATTCTTACAGTTTTTTCTAAGATGTGCAAAATGAAAAACACGGGGATATTTACTCCAGTGCCACAGGAATTGTGATGGGCTTGTTTTCTTTTTTTTTACCATTCACAATTTATGCCATTGATTATATAGTTGTGTTATAATATATAAATTAGCCACATAAACATAGATCTTATGTAAAGATCTATGTGAAGCTTATGCTTTAAAATCTTTAGTGGAGTCATAGGTGCTGAGTAATTAAATGAAAGAAGTACCTTTAAAAAAAAAGTGAAGTTAGAGCAGGTCTTTTGGTAAGTGTCTTTATTACATTTAGTGCTATCAGTTGTTAGTGCTGAGAATGCCTTAAACCATTTTTTTAGATTTAGCTCCTTTTAATTCTTCTAATTGGTCAGTTAAAATATTCCTCTTAGCTTCAGTCCCGTGTTCTTCATGGCACTTCTGTAAAATCCTTCTTTACCTGGTCGTCAGATAACATAAAAGAATTAGTGCTTTAGAAAGACACACAGCCGTGCCCTCTGGATCTTGGTTTCTGTTCCCTCCCCAGCTGATGGTAAGGAAGGGCACTAAATCCTTATTTTCTCCCTGTGGTAAGCAGACGTTCTTCAGATACTAATAGAGGCAGATAAGTTGAGCATGCAGTCTGATTTCATTAATGTTTTCCAGGATTAATATTAAGTAGATCTCAGATCAACAGCTCTGTATATTCCTTATCAGACTTTTAATTACTGCAAGTATATTGATCGTTCCATTTCAATGTATTTAACTCTCTGTTTGCTACTTGGATGCTATTCTTGATGCTATTCAGTCCCCACACTTGCATCCACGTTGTGTGGAGTGATGCAGATGATTGTGTGTGAGTTTAGAGGCTGTTTAAAAAACAAAAAGATTAATTGAATTTAGTCTCTGAAGTATTTTTTTTTTAATTTTATTTAAAACACAAAACCAGCCAGGTACTTTTTAGAGGTTACAGACACCTAAATAAAAATTTACCTGATTAGGATTTTCTGTATAAATACCAGTAGACCTTAATTCTGGTATTTCACTGTTTTAAAGATCAGTGTCCCAGTGTAAGTCAGCAGCCTCAGCGGGGGACACTCTGTGATCTGGTGAGGCTATTTTTGTGAATACTTACCCCAGTCTTTGTTGCTGTTGTTTTAAAAAAAAGCACTTAGATGCTGAAGTTTAGAGCCTTGTATGTAAAAACAAACTCCCAAACAAAAAATCTGTTACCAGTTTTCTTGTGAGAACCACATTTTCACCCATATTCCTTTTCCTCTAAGAAAGAATTAACAATTTTATAGAAATGCTCTTTGATTTCCTAACTAATACATTGCTGATTTATAGGCAGCCAGAGTTAAGTGTGTGAGTGTGTAGTCATTATTGTACTGTATTTTAATTAGATTTTATTTTGCTTTGGGTTTTTTCCCCATTAATTCTCAGGTTGTTTTCACATTACACTAATCATTCCAATTACACATGTAATTCATCATCTGGTGCATATTAAACTGTCTTCAGCTG
Organism: Antrostomus carolinensis; assembly: GCF_000700745.2. Lineage (NCBI taxonomy): Eukaryota > Metazoa > Chordata > Aves > Caprimulgiformes > Caprimulgidae > Antrostomus > Antrostomus carolinensis. The sequence goes on from NW_010289444.1 coordinate 30,842, forward strand.
CATTTCAAACACTGATGCTGAATTCTTGTTCTGAACTGATTGTTCAAAAGAAAATCCATTCTTGAGCAGAAGCGTTAAATTTCCTGCAAAGTTCGTTTCCTTCATGCAGCATCCAGCAGATTTGAAAAATGATTATTTATAAATGATATATATTATAAATGTGATTATTCATCTCACACTGGTGATCCGCTCCGCTTACTGCCGCTGCTGTGTGGGGGGTGCCGGCGTGCTCCAGGTCATGGCTGTGTTCAGCCTCTAGCAGACTGGCAGAAGCGAAGGTAGTAGAGATGTTGCTCGTGTAAGCGCTTCCCCATCTATTTGCATCTCATCACAAAACCAAAAGGTGATTTCCTATGGATTCCTGCTCAAGAATTGCGCCTTAAAACCAGGAGGGGTTTTCTTTTGGGTTTAACTGTCGAAACACACTCACACACTGTTGTTGGTGTTCCACTGCCTTGTGGATAGTTTCCTGGACTATTGTATTGCCAGTTTCTTTCTCAAAGGCAGACAAAATGTTTGGAAATCGAGTATCTGTCGAAATACCACTTTGTTTATCCTCTTTTTACTGAAGGATTTAATGCCGTTGGTACAGGAGAGAGAGTTGAGAGCAGCAGCAGATGTACTTGCCAAGGAGTAGCAGAGAAAGCAGGACCCAGTACGGCTGGAACTGTTTTCTCTTGTGTGTTTATAGTAAAGGTTGTGCTGGCTGTGCAGTGAGAGGAGGAATGTCTCCTTGGGGAGACTGTTGGTCAGTAGATGGGAGCAGAAGGGGGAACAGGACCTTCCCCTTACGATACATTGATACACCATGTCTGGGAGCAGCTCTCAGCACTGCAGAGCTGCGTGGATGCCCTGGCCTTGTGTAGCAGGAGCATGTCTGTCACATCAGGCAGGGCTGATGGGGGAGAGGGTAGTCGGGGTCTGCAGCCTCCCTGCTCTCCCCCACAGCTCCATCTCTGCCTGCAAAAATGACTGGGTTGGAGTGAAGCCCCAGTTTTGATTCCTTACCCAGCCATGAATTCAGTGTGCAGCCTTGCCTGGATTTCTCCAATCTCTGAGCCTACTCCCCTTTGTTAAGATGGGACTAACCAGACTGAGCAAACTGCTTTGAAATATGGGTATGAAACTCTGTCTGAATGTGCCAAGCAGCATTACTGCATTTCAAGTGACCTTTCGGTCTGAAACGTTGCCAAAGGGAGGGGAAAGGAAGCCACCGTTGAATCGAGTTCTGCACAGAGATCCTGCAAACAGATGGTGTTTGCATATAGGTTATGCTGTTCGGGTGCAACTTTACTACAATGCTCTTCATTTTTTTATAATTTCAGGCGGGCTAAACTCCGGCTATATTTGGAACAGCTAAAACAGCTCGTGCCTCTCGGGCCGGACAGCACCAGACACACCACTCTAAGTCTGTTGAAAAGAGCTAAGATGCATATCAAGGTAAAAACATCCAGCCATATTTTTATTTCTTTTAAAGCAGGATCTTCCAGGGTGTCTTTCCATAGAGAGGGAACTGATTTTCACACCAAATCCATATCCATATGTCCAATCTTCTGGAGATATTTCCCTTTGTTAGTTGCAAGGATTTCAGTCACAGTATCAAGGTTTTGTGTTTTGCAATTTACCCTGCAGTCTCAGATATATAAAAAAACCACTGATTTTGTGATTTCTGCTTAGTCACTAATGCTTTACATTGTATTTTTAAAAAGAATATATATGTATCAAGGCTGTCCTTTGATTTATTTTTTAAGGACTAGCAAAGTAGCATTATATGGCACTGATTTCCTGTGCAACCTGCTGTAGGGAACCTGCTTTGGCAGGGGGGTTGGACAAGATGATCTCCTGAGGTCCCTTCCAACCCCTGTGATTCTGTGATTTCATTGTAAAAAAACAGGTCCATTCATGATCAAAAAACCTAATGGAGTCAAAGGGATTATAGCTATTAGTAAGCCTTATCCCCATCCCACATCTTGATGACCAGATCCTGGAGCATTTGATAATCATTTAAAAGAAACCAAAAATGAAATGCAGTCTCCAGTTCTCATGTTAGTTAGTTGGATGTTTGTTGTGTGTAACAAGTTTAAAACAAACAAACAAAAAAAAACCCCAAAACAAAATCTCACCTGTGATCCAGCAGCAGTGCAGGTTTGCACTGGTAATTCAAAGGGAATTATTCCTCAGACCTCCTCTCTCCAAAGACACCTTCGCTCTCATTTTCACTGTCATAGTTTTCAGGGGAACAGGGTTATGCGCAGAAATAAGACAAACAAGTATTTAAATGTGAAAGTTAAAGAACAGGTTTCTGCTGCTGTGTCCAGGACTATAATTATTCATCTGGCATTTTTTCAGTGTTCTAGGGAAACAGGTCAAGAAAAGTGTCAAGAGAGGTTGGACACTACCAGTAATCTTGCAATATTTTGGAGAATGGCCTGTGGTTGTACAGCATTAGGATTCACTGCAGTTGCAGAAATGGGTGTAATTCATTTGAAGTATTAAAGACAAATTTAAGCAAAACCATTCTTGTGAACAAATTTACTGAGCTACTTCTTCAGCTCTTGTAAGCACATTTACTCCAGCTGGGCAACCCCTGTTTTTACCATTTGAGATTTTGGCCTCTTGTTTATAATTCAGGCTAACATGCGTGAAAGGCACTGCATGTGGTTTTTGTCTTGGGCTGCCCCTCCATCACGGGCTTATGCATACAAATTGAAAAACTGTTTTTACAAGTGGCAAGTGTGAGAGATTAGCCATGTAGTTGCCATTTCAGCTGCTGATAAAAAAAGCCAGCAACAGATTCTTTCCAATTCCATTGCACACAGTACCAAGTACTCATTTTCTGAAAACTGAAATTGAAGTTTAGCTTTCATTTTTTAAAATTTTAACTGAACATACCCTACTGGGTTGCCACTTAATTGCTCCTCTTCCTCAGGTCTTCCTCTACCTCCCCGCCGCACTGCCAGAGCATGCCAGTGCCTGTCTGCCATTTCCAATACAGTCATTAGTTTTTAACTTTTCACACGCACACCCCCAGATATTGAAACCTGCCCTGAAAGATTGGACGGTTTTGTGTCTCCTGGATATGAATCACTGAGTTCATTCCTAAAATAGTTGTTAAGAGTTTGGGATTGCAGCCAGGAAAATACAGGAAAAGGAAATCTGATCAATTGAGCACATTTGGTTTGTTGTGTACATGGATGTACCAACCCCTTTTCTTACTATAACATGGTGTATCCATGTGGGATGCATATCCACATAGCCTATTGCCTGGGAGGGGGCTTCACACGAGGCTGCAGGAGTTAAGATTTCATTCAGCCAGGAAGCTGCCCAGTTCAATAGCATCAGTTATTTTTTCAAAGGTAAATACTTTTTAAATACTAAAATCTTTCAGGCTTGCATTGGAACAGCAACATCTCTGAAATCATTTTGCTTGCGGTTTGCTGTGCACTGTCCCACCCTGCTCTCCTCAGAAAACCAAGTGTAGGTTCACTCAGGCGGTAGGGAGGAATCGGCAGCAGCTGTATTCACTCCCTGCACGTCTCCTAAATCTCAGTGGTCGTGTAAACACAGCTCACAGAGAAATTTCATCTTTCTTATAAGTGCTTTTACTGCTACAACCTGTAATTTACTCATCAGTTAGATTTTTTTTCTTTTTAAATAATATAAGGTGTTTTGATTTGTGTGTCCTTCCTGCTTTTGAGCCGATCATACTCACACTTTCTTCCCTAATTATATAGTCAGGTTTTTTTAAATGGCTATCAGTGATTTGGAAGAGGGTTCAGTTGAAACACTGAAAAGGGCCTACAAGAAAACTGGGGAGGGACTTTTTACATGGGCAGTTAATGACAGAACAAGGGGAAATGGCTTTAAACTGAAAGAGGGTAGGTTTAGATTAGATATTAGGAAGAAATTCTTTCCTGTGAGGGTGGTCAGACACTGGAACAGGTTGCCCAGAGAAGTTGTGGATGCCCCCTCCCTGGAAGTGTTCAAGGCCAGGTTGGATGAGGCTTTGAGCAACCTGGTCTAGTGGAAGGTGTCCCTGCTGATGGCAGGGGGGTTGGAACTGGATGATCTTTAAGGTCCCTTCCAATCCAAACCATTCTGTGATTCTATGATTCTATGAAATCTTCAAAGATACTATTTCTGTTGTTGCATTTGGACCAACAGTGCAGCATGTTTTACCAGGTGTGAAGTATTCTTTTTATTTTCAAAATTAATAACTTACTTTATTTGGGCAGAGGGGAGATTTTAGGTAGATACATGGAAGGATCCTTTCACAGGCTGTTTGCTGAGGAGTTTTGGATTAATACTACTGATTTTGTAGGAGGTTATCACAGAATTACCATATTTGCTCTGCAGAAGTTCAAGGGAAAAAGAGAATACTGGCAAGACTAGAGAGACTTGTTAGTAAATTCCTCCTAAAATATATAATTAGTACTGCTTATTGTTAATGAGGCTTTTTAAATGGTAAAAATTTCCATGGCCTGTGGTAGGAGGGGGAGAGCATTCAGGAGGCTCGCAATGGTTCCTTTATGGTGAGAAGTCTCTTATCCCCTGAAGAGGCATTACGTTCGGACTGAAACCTGAGCTGTGCTCTAGTTATCGAAGGTGGTGCCAGTTTTGCCTGACAAAATGATTTAAATATTCTCCACAACCAAGGCAACAATAATTTGGTCTTAGCTGAGAAAAGTCTGCTAGTGGCAAAAGAGTCTCTGAGGGATTTCCACCCCCCCCCACATATCCATATATCTTATTGTGAAACAAATTCCACTCTGGCCTAGCCTGCTTAAATTGTACTGACTTCTATAGAATGGTAAGGAAAAAAATTAATTTTAAACTAATTAAAATATTTAAATTGCTTTAAAATTACTGTTCCTTAGAAGATCTTAGGTTACTTACGTTTTAACATGAGTAAAAGCTGTTGGCTTACTGTCTTTCTCTCCCTTTAAGAAATTGGAAGAACAGGACCGAAAAGCTCTAAATATTAAAGAACAATTACAGCGGGAGCACCGCTACCTCAAACGCAGATTGGAGCAGCTATCCGTGCAGGGCATGGAGCGTATCCGCACTGACAGTATGGGATCAACAATATCCACTGACTCTGAACAAGGTAATTGAACGAGGGCTTCCCAGAGGGAGTTGCAGGAGCAGAAAGGAAAGGGGAAGTAGGGAAGAAAGAAAACATTATTTAGAACTAAAATCGAGCTTTCAACAAAACCCAGACAGAATTGTTCCATTATGCAATTTGCAGAATAAAAAACTTCTGCATCTTTTTAACATTCTTTGAAAAATTTTGTTTTCTCTAATCAATTTTGAAGCTATTAATACTGTGTGTATTTTTAACGCTGTTTATACTGCGTGTGTTTTTGCCAGTTTTTTAAACAATTACCATTTAATGTTCTGAGTTTTTAGTGTAATTATTGGTAAGGCTGGCATAATATTTTCTTCTTGGAAGAAAAGATCTTATTGGTCTTAATTCATTTGTGTGAATAAATTAATTCCACATCATTTGTTGAGAAATTCTAAAATATTTTCTGTGTAACGATCACCCAGTGTTCTCTACATTTGGTTCTCATTTAAGACAGAGCTCTCCACGCTGCCTGTCACCATTTCTTGTTTTCTCATTTGAAGTTTTTCTGTGCCTGAACACTCGCACAGGCTTTTCCAGGGCCTGTGGGAGATGAGTTGTTGGTCTCGATGCAGTTACTGGTGGACAGATGGCCACACCACGGTCACTACTAGCCGACACCTGTATAGGTTGGAATTACCACGGTTGGTGCTGTGGTATTGTGGCCTCTGAGGGTTTGGGTTTTTGTTTTTTTTAAGATCGGTGTCTATGCACAGGTTGGAACAGTTCTGTAACAGCATTTGGTATTGATGTCATGCAGTATGTTTATGCGGATGAGGACAGAAGGGATTTCAATTCTCAGGTGGACAAGATGATCCTTTCTTCAGGAATTACTGTCCCAGTTTTTTTTAATTACAGAAATGAGGTACGATTCAGGTTTCACCTGAACAGTGATTGATACAGGTGATACTGGCCCATGATTACTTGCTACAGTTGCTGCCTTTCTGAAAATGTGCCTTCTTATGTTTTCTTTAGAAGTAGACATTGAAGGAATGGAGTTTACTCCAGGTGAAATGGACAGTATTGGAAGTGCCAGTGATGCTGAAGACCACTACAGTTTGCAAAGCGGTTCGAGTGACGGAGGTTACACACATTCCCGCAGACTGAATGCCAGGCTCTCATAGTGCCTGAGTTACCCGTTCAACTCAGGACCATCTGACTGAAGCACTTATATTATGAATATTCCAGAGGTGTCAACTGCCACTCTTCCGGGAAACCCCAACCACAGTACTCTGACATGGAGGTTTCTTACCCACGGTTCCCTGCACTCAACCACAATATTAGATATTGTACATCATGGGTTTGCTGCAGAGAACTGTGGTTAGGTACAGTTGTGACTTAAAGCTAGCTTGATGTAGCCATACTGCAAATTAAAGACAATAAATTATGTCATTCCATTCAAGAAGTATTAAATTCAAACTGTTGGAAGCATGGCGTAAGGGAGTTTGACAGTTATTTTGATTTTTGCAGAAACCATTTTCAAACATGGAAGAATAAATGGAATCTACAATGTGTTAGTGATTCGGAGATACAAAAACCTAAAACTATTTTTTGTGGTATTTTTTTCATGCAAAAAAAACCCAAACCCAAAACATTTTGAACTCTGTATAGCAGACCGTATAGAGTAAATTCTTTCAGCAGTTGCTGTTTGGGTGAAGCAGGCAGATAAATCTTCAAATCTCAGATGATCTTTAGAAAAGGTCATATTTACAAGTCACTACTGTACTTCAAAACGGGGGAAAAGCCAGCTCTAATAATGACTTCATGTGGGATGATCTCAACTTTCTTTTGCTTTTTTGTATTCAGTATCCAACCAGCAGCAGATCATTCTGTCCATGTTAACAGGAGCAGTAGAAGGCAACACTGCAGTTTTAACCTGTTATCATGGAATGGATGACATTTGAAGCATTTCAGTGGGTTTTTGGGTTGTTTTTTTCATTTCTTTGTCTGAAGAATACAGAACTCAAGTGATCCAGTTTGTGATATTTAATCTTTCCTTGCAAGGAAATGAAATCTCTGTTTGCTTGTATTTTTTTTCTTTTCTTCTATTTACACATGTCAATACATTTTTATGGAAGGCATGGCTTAAAATTACAGTATTCCGCTAGAAGATAATTAATCTTTTTTTTTTTCTTTTGCACACTATAATTGCATTTTCTATTCTTTAAAAAGTGCAAAAAAATTTAAAATGTATGCTGTAAAACAGCAAATTTTATTTAGTACTCATCAAGCTGTTCAGAACATATTTACCCAAATTGTAGCAATACTATGAAGATGTACTTTAATACAACTTCTGCTTAGTGAAGTCATTAGAGCTTGGCTTGCCGGGTAAGAAAAAAACGGACCAGTCTTTGCATTATCTGTTTAAAGAAGGTCTTTTAAAAAAAAAAAAAAGAAGAAAAAAAAAAAGAAAAAAAAAGAAAAAATAAAGAAAAAGCTATAAACACTTTTAGGGAAGTGATTTTAGCAAGTGTAGTCTATATTTCCTGTAAGAGATTTTGTATTATATTTTCCTAAATGTTCTCATTTACTTGTATAGGGAGGGGAATGGTACAGACCCAGACCAGAGTCTCAGGGACTCTTCACCTTTGTCATATTGTGCCTTGGTGACCATTTATGTATGCCTCTCCTTTTCATTGTTTAAAGGACAACTAAGCTTTGTTTCAAGACCCTCTGTTCGAATGGTCAGTTGTCCACCTTCTTACGGATGAAGCAGAGAGGTGTACTTGTATCTTAACCCTCTCACAAGTGATTCAGTGTGGCTTTAAATAAAATTACAAAATTAGGTTTTGGTGCGAGGGTTAATTGTCTTTGTATAAGCCCTCCCTTGGATTCTTCAGCACCCAAATCTATATTTTGTTAGCTTATAAAGTCAGGGTCTCTGTGAGACCAGTGCTCGGTGGCTAGGGAAACACAAACGTACTCTGTAAGGCTATGGGATGTCCAAGTGTGGTGCCATTTTTAGCATTCCGATACAAGACCTCATGACAGACTGACCATAATGATCAAAAACAAAGATTCAGTTGTTCTTTCAACATCTGACATACGTGTCCTCCCTTTGGCTCTTACAACACGGAGTAGAAATATGAATACATTTTGTGGCAGCTTACAAATCCTTGTTTGCACTCTCGCTTACTGCTTGGAACTTGCCAACAAGGAAAACGTATACATTTAATTTACATAACCTAATGGACGGCCACCCCTTCTTTGGCTCTGGGGAGGGGCCTAAGGTTATAAACTCTGGCAGCTGAATAAGAAAACAATTAACCTTTTCTGTGATGCAGGTTTTGGTATTATGTTCTATACACCTTGCATATTACTAAAATCCTCACTGTTGAGGAAAGCACACAGCAATATACTCATTGTGTGTAGCTGACAAGCAGCAGAAATAACTAGCTCCTTTGGTGCATATGTAACTAATTTCCGAATCATGGAAAAAAAAAAAAAAAGAGTTTACTTTAACACACGACTGTTAACAGGAGAGAGAAAAAAAAAAAGGCTAGTATATTGTTGCTGTTCATTTATTATATAATGAACACATTCATGAATTGTAAAGTGTTTCCTTTCATGAGAAGCAGCTCTTGCACAGAACCTCCTAATGAAAAGAGATTTGAAACTTACAGAAGGAAAAACGAGATTTTAAATTGAACATTATTGTACCTTAGGTCGACCTGAAATTTTCCTTTTAAAGATGAATGTGCTAACTTAATGAGTTCTTCCACGCTGGGTATCCATGGCTTTGTAGATCTTATATTTTCAATAAAAATTACTCGAATAATCTTGAGTGGAAATGAAAAGGGTTTATTTGTTTTTACTTTTTCAGTTATTACAGCTGGGGACTATTATGCCAGTAAAGAAAAATGACACCATCCTGCCTATGGCACTGTCCCTCAAGCACAGCCCGATGTAAGGTGGTGTTTTCAGGCACAGCCCTCTTTCCTGCAGCTCGGAAGGAGCAGCCCTGTTGAAGGCGATGGCACAACTGTTCCCAGTGTTGGGTTTGGTGGCTGGTTTGGGCGGCCACCTGCCCCCTGAGCGGTGCTGCGGTCCAGCGCTGTCCCGGCCAACCCATGGTGACAATCGGGGACATTCCTTTAGGGACATGGTTCACCTGCTACTGAGCAGCCAGCACAGCGCTACCTGTGACCATAACACCTTGGGATACAAATTCTATTCTTATTTCTATTTTTATTCATTACTTTTTTGAGCTGGGTATTTGTGTGTGTGCTCCGTGTGTGTGCATGCATGCATGCATCCGTGTGTGCGCGCGCAACTGTAGCTGTAATCGGAACGTGCCTGCGAAAAGCGTGCTGCTTGCTGCGAGATTAAATGCTACCACTGCCTCGGCGGCTCTGCCGTTCTGTGTCGTGACCGTGCTTTTAGCAGGTGAGGAGATACCACTGCTCAGTTAATCCATCTTCTCTGCAGTTACCACATAGGAAAAGAAGGAGGAGGGACAAGATTACAGGGCTGTGAGGTCTTTTCCTCTGTGGAAAAGGCTGTGGAGAGATGAAGTCATTGAGAAGTTCTTTTTATGGAGACATAGAGGTTTGGCTTGTTTCCTGGTGGGAGAGGAAAGGAAGGGCTTTCCCTTGCAGCACGCAGGTGTCGCGAGGCTACACGCCTCTTCGTGTGGCCTAAAAAACAGCCTCAAATTGTTAGCTTTTTACTGCAGATTCTCTGCTGCAATTCGGAGGATGAATCCTCCTTCACGCCCATCCTCTCTCTGCCCAACTTGTACGCCCCCAGGCCCATTGCAGCTGATTGATTTATCTTCTGGAAAGAGCAGAGTTCAGCAAGTAGAAACTCTACAACACATCGCTTCCCAGAGACCGGATCCTGTATTGTCTTCTGCAAAAAACAAACTTGGTTCAGAGAGAGTTTTATCAGATTAAAGCAGAAATAAAGAGGCCCCCAAAAATCCAAGAACAGGACAGTTTTTCACCTGGTGTTTATAGACCAGTTTCTCTCCTAATTTCTTAGTGTAAGATTTAGAGTGGAAAAAAAAAAAAAAAAAGATTTAAAATCTAATACAACTTGCATCTAACTTAACTTTTCCTGGTATTGAATGGTGTTATTTTTCTTGTTACGGATGAGTATGGGTTCAGCTCTACCACATGCAGCCTAACATCATTCTGTATTAAAAAAGAAAAAAGTATTTCTATTGATCTACAAACAAACTACTATGATAAATACCAGTATTCTGAGCACCCTGCTATGTGCTCTGCATAACCCATTTTGGTGGATGAACTTAAATGCCAGAAGAAGAGAACCTGGAAACGGAAAGAGGTGAAGTTGCATGTGTGTGAGCTCTGCCTGCAGACCTGCTCCCATCCCGAGCCCCGGGGCATCTTTGGCTGCAGGACGGACTTCTGTTTTTCCTGGAGGTATTTACAGCAGCCTCTGCTACTGTGACAAGTGATTATTTTACCAACTTTATAGCAGACTGGTAATTAGCAGTGACTTGCTTCATCCTCGCAGATCAGCCCTGTGGAAGAGAAACACATTTTTTAAAGAAATCCATCATCACAGCTTTTAATCAAGGAATATTAATTTTATACACTTCATTTTATGATGGTGTTGATAAAGCAATGTCTGCAAAACAGATTACTCTCTCAGAATTCTGTTAATTATTTTTTTTTTTTAACTATTGGAGGCCACTGGCTGTGTGTGGCAGGAGTAACAGTGTCGATACTGAATTCACTAACTTGCACTTTCCAAATTTAGTGGAAAGAGAACTGAATCCCTTCAGGTACTCTTCAAGGAAGAACTGTGCTCCCTGCAAATAGTAATGGGGCAAACACATCAGAAATTCATTTCACCAGTAATGAAATGAGCCAATTTGCTTAAGTGACTGACTAAATGCTGTTGTTAATTGGTAGCTGCAAAAGAAACATCCAAATATGTTGCACAACTGCCTAGAATTAAAACATTGGGGCTATACGAAACAGAAAAGGCCAGAAACCATTTGGCCACCTTGGCTGATCTCTCTACCTGAGGTATTGTAAATTAACCCCAGGAAAGGATTCCCGGGAAGGCACATCCAGCCAGACTCACCCATTGGCAACACTCCAGTTTCAGAATTTCTTCCTTCCATTTTGCACAAGAGGTGTAAAATGTGGTTACGCACGATTGATGTCATTGAAAGGGTCTGTACAATATGGATTTTTAAGTGATGAAATTTTGGTGCATGTGAAGCACTGACCAAGAGCCTTCTGCTGTTTAACGGTCCAACTGTTACCTAAAGGTGTCAGTGAGTGGGTTCTGTGCCAGAGCCACTGGGTCCCAGAGCCAAAGGAACGGTTCATGCTCTGTGAGATGTGTTACACTGTTCAGATTCGTTTGTACGCACATGCAAGGTGCTTGCTACATTCTGTAGCACACGGAGTATTATGTTGTATCATTATCTTGTCATAATATAAATACAAATTTTTATACCTTTTTGTTGTGGTTTTCTTTTTTTAAAAAATGTTCATCATTTGTTTTTTTGTGTATAGCATTTCTTCTCTTTGCAAATCTTCACTTACAGGCTTCAGGACTATTTCATAAGGAGCTCATTGAGTTTTAGCAATTCAAATTAATAGTATGGTACGAAGGCTGGAGTACTATTTAAGCTAAATTGCTTTTACATATGTTGGCCCAGTGAAACCCCAAGAGTCATTTACGTTATTTGTCTCTAACCAGGGGTACTGTACAAATTTCCACCATTACATTTCTAAAGACAAACCAACCTGTAAAATAAAGCGCAAACGGAAACGCGTTAGTGTCTGTTCTAAGTAATTATAGTTGAAATCGTTCCAGCTCCATACAAGATAGGAAAAAAAAAAAGCATTACAAGGCAGCCTAAGTTCTGCATGTGTATTTTGTCAAATATGAAAGTCACATCACAAGTGATGTACAGCCAGACAAAAATGAGCATTTTTGTTTGTTACTAAGTGAGATGAAAGGAGGGACAGAACTGAAAGGCTTTTGCAAATTGCATCGTTATGCTCTCAGTTGTAGTGTGTGACAGCCACTGGTTTTTGTTTTAGTTTCTCAAGCATGTTGCACTTAAATACAGTGATGTCTTAAAAATATAGAAATAGTAGTTTTAAGCTGAAATCATGGCAATGTCTGTATGTTTATGTTTGATTAAAATAAGCTGAGCTGCTGAGTCAGTAAAAATATTCACGCACAAAGCATAGTAAACTATTTGTTTTATCAAAGCTTTCTTTGACATTACCACTATCACAGGATAAGCATAAAATACAATCCAGCACAGCACTAGTTTATTATAAATTAATCTCCAACAGGAAAAAAGCCACAATAAACATTTAGCAGTGCTATATTTTGGGACAGCACCACTTTTCTTAGCATAAGAAAAAACTGCTTAGGGTAACAGAATTATGACAAATGTGGTGGCACTATTTTTGTAAATCCTTTACAGTTTATGACCTGTACAGCTTCTTTCCTGACATTTGCAATGTCTCATGATTTGTTTATAAGAAAAGTAAGTTTCTTCATTTTGCTAATGATTAAAGTTTAGAATTTAGTATTAAAAGTCCAGAAGCTTGCCTTGCCTATCAGGAAGAAAATGTTTTGTCAGACTCTATTTAAATGGAAAAGAGCCTTAAATTATAATTAAATTCAGGGTGATGTAACCACCAGCTTCCTCTAAAAGAGGTAGTTTAAAGTGATTTCAATGGGAAAGTTCCCACTTATTATTTTAGAAACTGTGAATTACCCAGGATTTTTAGGGACCGTGGCATGGCAAGAGAGGTACTATTATGGTGTGTCAGACAGAGGAGGAGGGAGGTCTGGCACTGCTGCTGCCAGCAGAGCTGGGTTTGGAAGAGCAGAGATTGCTGCTGGCAGGAGGCTGATTTCCTTTTGCCCGCTATGATTTCACACTGCCCAGGCTGAGGACACAGCTCTGCAGAAGCCCCCCAGACACTTGCTCTCCTGTGTCACTGCTGTACAAAAGAACCACTGGCCCACTGGGGAAGAGCCGGCTGGAATGTGATGGGAGCAGAGCAAGGAAGTGGGAAGGATCCGGCTGGTCCTTCACGGTCCCTGCTGAGGCCCCTGCAGAGTCCTGGTGCAGGTTCCCACACGAAGTTTCAGCCTCTTAGAAACAAAACCCATTTGCAGACAGACCAGCAGATCAGCCCCACTCAGGGTTTAATTTAAAATAGGGTCAGAAGAGTAAACAAACAATTTTCTAGGGAAAAAAATATAATAACCTTGTGCATCATATGTCTAAATGCATTAGTAATGTTAGCCCAAAGGTGTGGGCGCTTCTTTTTTATTTATGGCATTGAATCCAACAAAGCTGAAGAAAACTAATCACTTTGACCCGCTTTTCTGGGAATACAAGGTCTCAGAATGAAATCTACCGTTCCTCTAGGGAGAAGATACATGTGCTCAGGAGAGAAAGGAAGCTGGGGCCAAATTCCCGTCTTCTGACTTTGTTATAATAAAAGTTCACATGGCATTTCAGAAGCTGTGCTTAATTCAGAATATAAATTTGCTTGAAGCAATGAATTACCTTTTAGGACGGGGTGTTTCCAAAGAGTAGTTGGTACTCCAGCAATCTGCAGCAGGAACCTGTAGCATCCTGCTGCTGCTATCAGCAGATGTGCAGTATGATGCAAAATGAAAAAGCTTCTACACTGTTAGAGTTCATCAGCTAAAAATCTACTTCCATGTCTTCTCTGTTATTTCTTTTCACACAAGAAAACCAAACCAAACCAAACCATAAAGCAGTAGTAAGCAAAACACTTTAATAAGAGTTTTTCACCTGACAGATGTATCCCAGTGGGAGGGTTTACGCTGCAATGCCTGTATGATGGCAACTGCACTCCTCGCCTGTTTTCTACAGCCTTGGCCAATGGGTAACCGATAGCTTCTCTCTGAGGTATCAGGCACAATGATGTCATATTTTGCAGTGGAACAAACGCAACATGGCATCGATGGAATACTGCAGAGCTTGCAGACATCCTTCCAGAAATGTCTATGTCTTAATCTGCTGGAATCCACCATAAAATGGCTTGTAAAGGCAATATGCTATCTAGGCACTCTCTCTGGTTCTCAGACACAGATGCAAAACAACTGCTCCTAGAATGGAAAAAAAGGGTAAGGTAAGCCTTTAATTATGTTTTGACTGAACACAACCAAGAAAAAAATGAATCAGAGAAAAACAATCTCGACCCATAAGGAGCTCCAAAAGCAAACACTGAAGCACATGGGGCTGTGGTTGGGTGGGGATGGGGCTGTAAGAAATTCTGAAGCTATGTTTGTAACAAGTTTGCAGAGGAAGGCTGCTGTTTAATCTCTGTCCTAAAAGCTGATGGATGGTCTAACATGAAAATTTGTTTCACATTAGAGGCTTGTTCTTTCAAAATGAGAAGTTTAAGTGCACAATGTTCTGACCTAAAATACTTCAGTTCTAGCCTGAATTCCTATGCCAGCGGGGATTATGAGATCATGCTGTCTGTCAACTCCTCTTCCGTCCATCTGTTCCCCTCCTCCTTTCCTTGATAACTTTTGAACCTTCAGGCTAATTTTCACCAAATTTGACAAAGCAGAGATAGGATGGAGGCTGCAATGATAATCTGTGGTGAAAACTTCCAGGAAAATTCCATGTCTGTGTAGAAAGAGAAATAAATTATTTCCTGCACTTGGCTGGCCCAATTGAGCTCTTCACTGTTTTGAGCGGTGGCTACTGGCCAGCACGTATGTAGCTCCAAACCAGCTACTGAACAAGCATATAGTCCTGCTTGCCCAGCTAAACAGATGGGGACATAGGTCTTGTGAAAGGCCACGAGGGAGGTGGGACATTGTCTGTGTGTGAGTCTGGAAAGAGGGAGAGGAACAGGTCACACAGGGAACAGAAGGCACCAGTTGCAGCAATACAGATAGACAATTTGATAGACAAAAGATAGACTTCAGTCTCAGAGCTGAATTGCTCTCAGGACAAAACAATTTTAGAAAGTTTTCTAGGTGTTTAAAATTTGCTTTTACTTGGGCATTTTTTACATGAGTAATGTTGATATTTATGAAATTTACAAAAAAGCCCCAAAACAATACTGTGAAGCACAAGCCTCCAAAATACTACTGTACTGTAGGACAAGCTGATTTTAGTGCAACCAAACTGAACTGAAACAGCATCATCTTATGAAATAAGCTAGTGTATGCTTTTGTTCCTTCCCCATTGGAAAGATGCAATGCACACTATCTGCAAGACGATTTGAGAACTTCAGCTAGCCTAAATTGCAGCTGCTTTATCAGGCTGTAATCTGACGGGGAGGAATTCAACACTACAGCTCTTTTTACCCATGAGAACTCACTGCCAGGTCAGGGTTTAATTTAAAAGTGCCTTGCACAGACCACATTATACCAGAAATCAACATATTGCACTTTGCAGGCAATACAGGTGCTGATTTTGATCTAGAAAACCTCATGTGAGTTAGTCTGAGCTGTGCTGAGCTGCGAGGTTGCTCATTTCCCTGTGTTGATTCATTTCAACAATTGCATTAAGTGAGATTAGAGAAGCTGCACGTTTAGGACACGTAGTGGGAGAGCTCAGCCCTCCCACGTACAGACTGGGGCGATGCCTCATCAGGGTGAAATGTAGAGATAACACTTATGGATGCAATAAATTATTTCTTTCTAGAATGACTGGCCTTAGAAACCACAAGAATAAAAAAGCCATTCTGAATTTAGTCTTCAGCAGTGCAGAGGATCTAATTCAAGAGCTATCAGTAGGTGAGCTGCTCCGTAGCAGCAACCCCAGTATAATTGAGCTTAACACTGTCAGAAGAGAGAGCAAGACAAAAAAAGCAAAGTGATTAACTTTAAGAAAATGACCTGGGCAAAAATGGGCAAAAATGACAGAAACCCCTAAATGAGCTGTTCAAAAGAAAGAAGTCTACAAACAGCCAGAAGGCTTAAAAAAACCACAGTACTAGAAGTCCAGGTAAAATGTCTGACACAAACAGAAAACTGGGGCCCAAACCTCCCTGGTGCATGACTCAATGAGAAAGTTAAGGAGGCCATTGCCAGGAGAGTAGGAAAGCTCAGAAAAACGTGGCACACGGAATGTAAACAGGAATTGAAGATGGCTGAACTCGAGGAGGGGCTGATAAAGGATGCTCAAGCTGTTAGTGAAAAGTTTACACGATGCTGGACTCTGACCCAGCCCCTCGCAATGCAGAAGAGGTCCCGCAATCATTGCTGAGGGCTTTCTGGTGGCTCTGGGAGCACCGTACCGAGAATCGTATGGAAAGGTGTTGAAAACAAGGATTTTGCAGAAAATCTTGGTGCCCCCACAGCTTGAGGCCTCTGCAGTCTCGTCTCTGCACCTCCAGCAAGGCGCAGCGTGTTATAAAAGGTGTGGAGGAGGACAGCTGAAATCGTCAGGGAACGGAGCACTTGCTCTAGAGAGGCCAAATTTCAGAACTCTCCAAACTGAAGAGGACAGAGCTGAAGGGAAATGTATTTGTGGGTTCTTGAGTTGTTATGAAGGCCAGAGATAAGGTAAATGCAGAGGTGGTGGTGACCAAACCCTGCAATGCGAGAGCCAAGGATCATTTGATGGGATTAGAAGAGGGTAAAAAAACACAATTAAGGAAGTGCTTTTTTTTCAGCAGCCAGGAGTGACATTCTGTAACTTGTTGCCTTGTGAAGCTTGAGGGTCACCAGCAGCTTTAAAAGGGGACTAGACAAATCCACGGACATAAACCCCTAGAATGTGGACTAGGCAGAGGTGAGTCACCAGCGCAGTAGCTGTGGACAGAGGGCTGGCGGCCACCATTAGCCACGTCTGTCGGCTTCGGGG
>NW_010289445.1:0-576 GCF_000700745.2 Antrostomus carolinensis
CCCCCCACCGACGGGGAGCGCCCGGGGGAGCTGGTCTGCGTGCCCCGGGAGGCCTCTGGCGTAGCCGAGAGCCGGTTGTGTGACACCCCGTGCCCGAGGCCAGCACTTTCGCCCTGAACGTCCCTCTTTTTCGCCGTCGTGCAGCGTAACGCTGTTGTGCGACGGGAGCGGAGCAGATCCATGTGAGCGCGCTCCCGTCTGTGCCGCGCTCGGGTATTTAGCGATAGTTTTTGCAAGTGCTCAGAGCACAAGGAGTTTCTCTACATACCATAATAGCTGTCATGGAAGAATGTGCTGAGCCCTACCCTGCAACAACCCCGCCTTGCGAGCACCAGTGATTAGCTGAGATTAGCGTCTCTCTGCCTTCTGTAATCGGGATTTGTAACAAGCACTTCTGGGAACAGCCTGGCTGTGGGGTACTGGGGAGCTGCAAAGGGAGGGTGAGACCAGCGCGAAGGGAAGGGGAAGAGCAGAGATTTTAAATTGATGCTGGGATATGGAAGCTGTAGGACAGTTTGTGTCTTAACCATCATGTCACGACTGAGAGGCCTTTTTCAGTTCTTGGTGTGGCTGGGT
>NW_010289445.1:612-18110 GCF_000700745.2 Antrostomus carolinensis
AAGTTTTACCTTTTGCTAAGGGGATCAAGCTACCAGTTCCCTGTTGTGCTGTGCTGGAAGTCCAGTATCAGCAGGGACTGTTCAGAGAGGAATGGTTGGATGCCCAGTGGCAGGAGGATTGGGAAAGTCAGTAGGAGGGGATTTCTGATTGACAGTATTTGGGTGGTGCAAGAGAGAGAAGGCCTCACTGGGGTGATACCAGGGATGATTATCCTGACAGCTTTGCGGGTCAATTAGCTGACATAACAAGAACCATGGTCTTTTACAGTGTACTCTAAAGCCACAAGTACTTCAAGTTAGTGTGGGTGAGGAATTTTTGTCTCTGTAAGCATTGTTTGCATGGTCCATGATGATCTGAGAACATGTGCTTTTACTTTTCACTGTTCAGCTGTGTGCCCTCCATTTCCCAGTGGTGGGGAGTGCTCTGACCTGCTGGGTTTTGCTTTGCAGACAGTGTTACCTTTTAAGGACACTGTGCAGGAAACCACGGCTGGAGGAGGCTGCGGGGAAATGCTGCTTCTGTCCTGTGACTCCTATTGGGGCTGAGGTTCGTTAATACGTTAGGTCTGTAATCGGATGTCTGGAGAAGGAGGAATTGTCATGATTAATTAATAAGAAGTCCTGAGAAAAGCATGAGCTTTCTCAGAAGTCTTAAATGCTATTTTGGGAGATGTCAGCAGGTGGCAGCCTCTTCCTAAAAATTCTCCTGTGGAAGCGTTCAAAATACTTGTGAATTTTTCTCCGACAGCCACGAGAGGTTGCTAAAGAAGGGCTTTTTCCTGCTGGAGGATCGTGAGTCCTGTCCTGGGTACAGACATGCACAGTGTGTAGAAGAATCACTTCTCTAAGAGAAGACTCGAATTAAGCTTTTTTTCCCTGTCTAAACGCAGAGCCCACTGACTTAAGGAGGAGGTGCTGCTCCATCCCCACAGAGCAGAGTACGTAGGAGATGCTTAAGAGATGGTGTGATATTACAGTCTTTTGTTGACTTCTTATGCATCTTCTGTGGGCCTTCTCAAGTCTGTTGGCACTACTGCTGCTTTGCCTTGAGGACCAGGGACACAGTGTACCTCTTCAGTACCTATGATCCAGCACTTCTACAGTTGTTCTGTTAACATTGAGCCACTCTGATGCTTTGTTTGCTTTCCTGTGTCTGGGTGAGTTACCATAGGCAGGACACTTTACCTTACTCTTCTGTCCTGACTTAAGTTTGTGAAAAGAGAACAGTAATGTTGACTTTCTTATGCAAAATGCTCTATTGACAAGAAAAGCTGGGCAATTGATCAATACTGTTCTTCACCTGGGGCTTGTCTTTGTGTCTGCCCATTAAATGGAAACTGTGCCAGCCATGCAGTCAGTCCAGCACAGCCGGTAAGGAGTGGGAGCTTGTACCACTCACCTGGCTAAGTCTGTGGTGGTTACACTTCATTACTTCCTTACCGGTTAACTTACTAGAGGAAGTGGTCTCTCGGCCATTGTCTAATAATGTTGATGGATTAACAGGGGAGTTGTCCTCTCAAACGCCAAGAAGCAGTGAGGCCTGTATGTACAGCCAGCTCCTGCAACTGGTGGATCATACTTGGAGGAGGAAGAGGCAGGAAAGGAGCTGATAAGGAACGTACCAGCTGTCCTGCTTCACCACATCGGTGGAGTCAAGTAGTGCCTTGTGCAGTTGCTAGCAGGTGCACCAGACTCCTCTTGGGGATATTTTCTTTTCCCCCTGCCAATGAAGGGAGGAGACCTGGATAGTGTTCCTGCATTAGTATGGGAGACAGATGAATAGGTGCTGAAACTTCTTGGCAGAGAGAATGTGATGGAGCCCGAATGAGTACACCGCAAAGGGTGTTCTGGAAGATAGCAAAGTAAGCTTTAGAGGTCTGTTATGGTGATGAGGAGAAGATGATCTTTCCATCTCTCTTCCTAGGCTACGCGAGGAAATAGTTGCACTTGTTTTATTGTACAAGAGTTCTGTTCAGATTCCTCTGGGCCTCAGCTGAGTTGGGGTAAGGTTAATATGACAATAGCAATAGGCAGTTGAGCTTTGAGAGATACTGCTGCAAACTAATGCTAAAAAGCATTAAATAAATTCTAATCAAACAGCATGTCCTGATAGTGCATGGGGGAAGAGCGAGGATATCCTTAGCTTCTGTCCGTGGGTGGAGAAGGAACTCTAACAAGAGTGTTGCGTTATTAGCCAGGAGGTCCAATCCCAAGAAGCCATGGTGCCCAGATTTCCCCTTGTGTGGGCCTCAGGGGGCTGTAGCTTCATATAAGCCACAAGATGACAGAAGGCTTTTTCAAAACAGGTTTGTTTTTTGGGTTTATTTTTTGGATGGTTTGGCCAGACAGTGGGCTGTCCACAACAAGCTGCCTTTATGAACTCGGTTACAAACAAACATCCATACTCTGGCCTGAGTAAGGCCACCTCTGGAGCACTGAGGCTTGTAGTTGTGCATCTGAAGGGAGGGCTGCATGATGCAGGCTGTGGCTTAACCATCAGCCCAGCTAACACAAACAGTGTCAGGTAACCAGGGGAGGTTAATCACAGCAAGCTGGCAAGATGCAGAGTGTTTTGCTGTGCTGCCTGCTGACAGTTTTACTTTATTCAGCATGATACCATCTGAGTGCATAGTTAGCAGCTCTGTTTAGCTAGAGTTAAAAGACTGCACTGCAGCCAAGCTCAAAAGGTTTAGGAACTGCTCATGAGAGTGACCCCACTAGCCTGTGAATGGTATGTCCACACATCGTTTGTGTTGTCCTAGAAGGCCTGGGTATAGTCTGGGATGGAGAGGTGCTGGGTGCTTTCTCCTCAGCAAGAATGGGATCCTACGTGGAACAATAATTTGTATTTATATTCAGTTTTGCAACCTCCTGGCTGCCTGCTGTTGTCTGACTTTCAATTGTCCTGCTACATTATTGCCCAACTCTCTCCAGTGACATGGGGAAGTTGTGCTCCTATTTTACAGGTGTCAGTTGATCTAGCCAGAGTAAATAAAAGGAATCATTGTCAGAGCTGAGATTAAAATTCAGTAGTTACTTCTGGATCACTTCTTCTCACCTTCTATAATTAACAAACTCAAGCAGAAAGTCAAATGAATTTTTTCCTTTCACTTCTCAGAGGAACAAGTACAAAGTACAATAACTGAATGGGCGCATGATAGCCTTGCACTTTGTTTTCTGTTGCCACGTCACTTTTTTGCTTGGAATTTAGCCTGCCCTGAGGCTCCTTCTGCTCCCTTTTTGCCTATGTATATACTAACATCAGCTTGTTCCGAGAGACCAACCAGTGCTTTGCAAATACATTTGTTTAAATTAATTTCTACAGCTGATTTAAACCTGCCAGGACTGCAGACTTGAGTATGTTGTTTAATTTAGATCCCCTTCCTTTTGCTGAAACTATCCTGTGATCATGGTATATGAAAAGAGAGCTATATATGAAAGAAAATCCGTGATCAGGCGGCTGGGATTGTTTTTAATGAATTCTGACGTTCCCTAATTCATTCCTGTGAAACTGTATTCACTAGCTCAGGAAGTAACAAGTAACTTCTCTCTATTGAGAGCAATTTGTTCACCTTGTAGCTTTGTAAGGGGGATATTTTGTTACTGGTGTGGTTATTTTCATGTTGGCTTTATCTGGCTATTCTAACCACTGTGTGAAATTTCTTCTAGAGACTAGAAAATGAAGCTAAAGGAAATTGAGCGAACAGCTGTCCAGGCATGGAGTCCAGCAAACAACCACCCCATTTATCTAGCAACAGGTAAAGTTCTTCACAGTTTGTGACAATTTGCATATGAGTCACAGAGAGATTTTATGTAGAGTTGTATTTGCTTTAACTTTCAATAGTTCCCACCTTAATAATCTCTGGAAAACTTACAAGCAATATATCAAAAACATTACAGCCTTAACTTTTTTTTTTTTTAAGTGACCTGCAGAGGATTATTTGTACGCCCAGCTTTGATACCTTAAAGGCCACTGATTTTTTTCAAAGGGTGAATACATGACTTTTTTTATCTAATTAAGTCTTTATGAACTCCAACACCTGCTTGCTATAAAAATGAAAGCAAAATAAGGTTACTTATTTGCTATGTCTGTGGGAGGAAAAAAAAAAGTTAATTCTAATCATGTTAATTTAAGCTCACTTTTACTTTGTTGGTCTTCAGACATTATCACATGGTTTGACAATTGAATAATAGAAAACTCTTCTCCCTAAAGGTGCATATTTTGGCTATCATTCAGTTTTCAATATTTCTGCAAAATCTTACATTTGAATTTTGTTGATATTTTTAATTATTCACTATTGTTACAATAATTTTATTTCCTGAAGCACAAAGTCAGTCTGTTCACTGAGTGGGCAGTGGGTGAGTTTAATGTTTGTGTGGAACTGACAGCTTGGGTTGTCTGCCCAACATGAGAACTAGTCAGCTCTGTCTCCTGCCTGGGTTATGTTGCACTGCCATATTGCTTTGCTTTTGTTTTTTTTTCAGGGATGACTGTCAAAAGAAAGTGATAAAAGTTCAGCTATTGCCTTAAAAGCAACATTACCATTTTTGGGGTAGATCACGTATTTTGTATTTCTCCAATAAGGACAGATTTTTCGTTGGACCAAAGGTCTTGGCTTCAGCCTGCTTTAGATCAGAAACTGCATAGTTTCATAATTTGTACTGCTTTTTAATAGTCTCTTGGGCACTTTCCATGCCATAGGCAGTTACAAAGCACCTCTGTGGTAACTTGAGTGACTATTTGCCTGGCAGTGTCCCATTAGGCAATGTTAGATCTGTTTTTAACTTTTATTCTGTAAGCTAGAGAGAAGGAAAAAAGCCATGACTGTGTGACTGATAGCTGTCTGTGGGTCACTGGGGAATGTTTATTTGCCTAAGGTTGAAGAGCTTTTGCTGCAGACCAGGTTTAGAAGGTTTGATCAAGACATATGGTCATGACTGAGGAGCAGTATACAGCAGTATTTGGGATTGCACTTGTAGCAGGGTTTCATGATGCGACTGCATTTGTAGTTTAGATAAGGACTTAATATCAGAAGCTGTGGCTGCTCGGAAGAGGATATATGAATTGTATTTATCCCAGGAGGGAAAGGTATTTGTGCAACAGTGACCATGGTGCCCAGAATTTCTTAAAAAAGTTCTAATTTCTTTCAAAGTGATTGTCATAATTGTTGGTTCCTCTTTCTGAGGTATGCAAACATGTTCTATCCTTGAACAGGCACAATCAAGGTTGCATTGACTATGAAGTAACAGGTTTCCATTGCCTTGCTCTTTCTGTATCTCGTGCTGTTGAAAAGAGTGCCCACTTGTTTTGCCCTTGTACTTCTGCTAGGAACATCTGCCCAACAACTGGATGCATCCTTCAGTACAAATGCCACCTTGGAAATATTCGAGGTTGACTTCAGGGATCCCTCCCTGGACATGAAGCAGAAAGGAACACTTCCTGCCTCAAACAGGTACTAGAGGCTCATACTAACCTGTCAATCAGTGGAACTGAGAAGGGTTTTTCTGGTACAAGAAAGGAGAGGAGGAGATAATATTTTTGGATATGAAGTGATCTTTTGGATCAGTTGACCCCTGTCGACCCCTGTCTTCAAGAACTGGACATTTTTTGTTGACACAAATCATATTGGATGTAAAAGTACAGCAGTTGGACCATTGGAGAATTTTGAAAGGCGTTTAAATGTAGTCAGGCAGGAGAGTCATTCAGTATCATGTGAACTTGCTGGGGCTAATGATTTGCTATAAAGAGACTAGAGGCAGAGTGAAACTTTTCTTCCAGCTTTTTAAAACAAGGCTCATCAGTGTGAATGACATTTGCACCCAGTGTAAAACACAGCCTTGATTTGTAACTAGAAGCCTTTAGAGTGGTTAAACGTATTTTTCAGATAATAGCTCAGGAAAAGAAGGCATTTAGTCCTGTAATCTAATTTTCTATATATTTTGGGTTAGAGGATTTCACCCACCAAATCCCATTCGAGGTCCTAAATGTTTTAAGGGAGGGGGGAAAAAAAAAAAGAAAAAAAGAGACAGACTAGTTCTTTTTTGTAAGTTCCCTTTAAAAGTCTTTAGAAGCAAGCTCATGTCTTTTTTTCATGTAAGATCCACAGTCATCTTTAAAGGGAAATGGTTATTTAAGATACAGACTGATGGTTGTATTTGATAGGTTGGAACATGGATGTGGTTTTTGGTAATACAGGGGGTGTCTTGACTTCCACCAAATATAGTGGCCTACGCCAGCTTTATTTTCTTCTATTTTAGGTTTCATAAGCTGATCTGGGGTAACTTTGGAAATGGGACCCCAGAGTCCTCCGGGGTGATTGTTGGTGGAGGGGATAATGGTGTACTGACGATGTACAGTGTGCACCACATCTTGGCTTCAAAGAGCGAGCCTGTAATTGGGCAGACAGAGAAGCATTCAGGTCCTGTTCGAGCTCTTGACTTCAACCCTTTCCAGGTATGCAACATTCAGATACTTACAACCAAATGGAACAACTTCCATATTTAAAAAATACGCTTTTCTTTTGTGTATAGACATTTATAAACTGAAGGAACAGTTTTATAACCTGAAAGAGGTGTGGTAGTTGTGACACAAGACTGGTTTGGGACTCAGATTTGGGTTCTGTTCACAGCTTTGCCACTGAATTCCCCTGTGACCTTGATCAAGTCTCTTGTCTCTCTGTAAAAACGTGTCTTGCAATACTGTTACATGTGTAGACCATTAACCATTTGAAATTAGAACTTTTAAAAATTTGTTCAGTTGATGTCTAATTCAGTGGGGCTCTGACCATGCTTGAAGGGACTGCAACATAAGTGAGTGATGAACAGAATACACGTTCTCGTGGTAGCAGAAAGGCAAATTGAAAGTTGTCTGCAGAGCCTTGTGGGAAGCCTGTGTCTCCTCAGAAGAAATGTCCTTGGTGCGAGGATGCAGGGCAAAGGCTCAGCTGGCCAGACACAGCGGCTTCCAGGCCTGTGTCAGAGTTTCATGATGAGTAAGACCAGCCACCTGCACATGTAGCTTGCTAGACAAATTTTAAACAGGTCTGTGCCATGGCATAGCTGAAAGCATGGAGGACAGAAATGTGCTTGCTTTGTAATCCGATTAGTATCTTTCTGCTTACCAGTGGCTGTGAAATTCAGCTGTCATCTGACTTCAGAAGTTTTAGGGTTTTTGCTTACATTTATTTTTAAGAAATCTGTCCTCTAAAAAAATGTGAAACTCAGCTGAGCTTTTCTTTTTTCTGCAGAGTAACCTCTTGGCTTCTGGAGCCAATGATTCTGAAATTTTCATCTGGGACTTGAATAATTTCAGTGTGCCCATGACTCCAGGGGCTAAATCACAGGTAAATGAATTTTCCTCTGGGCAGTACCCCTGCAGTTTTATATCTCAGTAGGCAAGACAAAAAGATGTGGGTGTGTGGAGTCATCCTAGTCTAGTCAGTCTGTGAAGGAGGAATGACCTTGATATCTGTCAGGAGAAAAATGAATCAGAACTGACTGATCAGCTTCATTCTGGGGAGGTGGAAGGAGTGTTATAAGGGAAGGGGATGTAGGCTGGCAAGCTCTGGAAGGATGCACTTTGCATGGATGGATAAGTTCTTTGTGGATTTGAATCAAGTAACTGACTAGTTTATCTTGTGATCCAGCTGGGGCATGTGTGATGGATTAAGAAGGCTTATTGGACCTTCTCTGAGGAATAAATTTAATTCAGGCTTCAGCTGAAGCTTTCCATATCTCATGAAAGTAATATGCGTAGCAGAGCCAGTGAGCCATTTAATGCATCTTGGCTATTACTCCCAGATAATGTTTCCTGAGTTTGAAGAGGAAGAAGCTTCTGATCTTCTGATGCTGATTATGTTATTCAGGCCAATCAACTCCTGAAAGTGAAAAAATCATAACAAACTTGCCTAAAAGCAGGCCACATTTTTCCTGCAATAAGCCTCCCGTTTGCCTCCTTAGCTGTCTCCTGCATTGCGATAGATACAGTAATGGCAATTAGCCTTGAATGCTTCATCATTTTCCATCTCACTGCACTCTTGAAATGTTGCACAAGATCATGTTTCCATTTAAGTTCATCCCAGGAGTCAGGGTAGAAGCATCTATGTTCTGCCTACTGCGGTTCTCTCTGGACTGATTCATGACACATTTGGCCAATGCAGAATCCAGTACCTGTTCACAAAATGCAAAGGTGCTTTTCCAGGTGACATTCCCCTGTAGAATTTGACTGTCAGTTGTACCTTCTGAGTAAAGGACTTTTCATGCTCCCTAATCTTTCTGGTCAGTGCTGCTTTTTTCCAGGTAGTTGATCAGTGATTGAAGAGAGGAATCTATATATCCTCAAATCCCTTAGTTAAGCTAGTGACCGAATCCTGTTATACATGGGAATAATGGGTGTGTGGCCTTTCCTTTCTTGGCAGCCTCATGAAGACATCAGTGTGGTGTCCTGGAATCGGCAGGTGCAGCATATCCTGTCCTCTGCCCACCCCAGCGGTAAGGCTGTGGTTTGGGACCTCAGGAAGAATGAGCCTATCATCAAAGTCAGTGACCACAGCAACAGAGTGAGTGGAAAAAAAACTGTGGTTCTGACTAGCTTACAACATGCCACATAGGACTGCAGAGCAGTGGTGCAGGCTCTTGGAATCAAGTGTTTTTATTGTGGGAGCTGTAGCATCAAAGCACCTCTCTCTTTTTTTCCATAATCAGATGCAGCAACAAGACCCCTAGCTGTTCCTAAAATTAGGGCAGCCTTGCATTCAATTACTGTGTTCACAGCTCATTTATGGGAAGCCTCCTTCATTTTAATCCTAGCTGTCTTCCTTTATCAACTTTGAACTAGTCTTTCAACTTCTGTCTGGTTAGTGGGTTTTTTGCTGTGTACAGAAGGTAGAAATACTTGCTTCCCACAGCAAGACACTGCTAGACTTGCTTTATGTCAAGCGTTCCAGGCAAGTTAAGTGCAGAATGACGTGGCTCTGGGACATCTATGCTATTGCCAGCTTGCTTTGCTGAATTTTCAGCCTATGCTATTTTTGTCTCTAGATGCATTGCTCAGGAATGGCCTGGCATCCAGAAGTTGCAACCCAGCTAGTCCTTTCCTCTGAGGATGACCGCTTGCCAGTGATCCAAATATGGGACTTACGTTTTGCTACCTCTCCTTTGAGCCAGCTGGAAGGGCACACGAGGTGAGGGCTGGGTTGTTGTGCTGCCTTTTCAAGGATCTCCGTCTTTAAAAGGCAGATGACTGGGAGACGGGACTAGCAGAACTGTGATTGTTTGCTAGGCCTACTTTTTCTCACAGGTGAATCTGGTTGAGGGTAGAGATAAGAACTCTCATTTCTAAGCTTAAGCAGCATTTCTGCTGCTTTCTTGGTGACAAGGTGGGAGACTGGACTGGGTATGAAATATGACTGATTTATTTCTGATCTCTTTTAGGGGAGTTCTCTCTGTCTCTTGGTGCCAGGCTGACCCCGAGCTGCTGTTGAGTAGTGCCAAAGACAGTCGGATCTTGTGCTGGAACCCAAGTGTGGGAGAGGTACATTACCACAGCTTTAAGTACACATGGTCTGTTTTATACAGAGTTGTGTGCTATGCCATGTATCTGTCCCTTCTCTGTATCCCAGTGGAGTGCCAATGTAATTTCCTGCCAGTATATCTTCTGCACTCTTCCTGTCTGGAGTTTTGTGGTGTTGTTTTGGTGGTTTTTTTTAGCAAACCAGATTTTAATACAAGCAAATGCAAGGTTTTATATCTGCAAACAGAAAACACAGATCATGTTCCTGCAGAGAAGGAAACTGTGATTCTCTGTGCTTTGTGCCTGTGAGGCATAAAGGAAGTCTCTTCATTTTACAAACTGGAGGTTCAAAGTCAAGGTTGTATTAGGGAGTTGCCCAATGTCAGACAGAAAGCCTGTGACTAGGCCATGAACTGAACTTTGGGTTTTTGAGTGCTGAACTAGAAACTTACTGGCTGCAATATCCTTCCTAGTTCATCTGTAGCTATTACAGTCCTCTTGTTCTACTGTTTTTCTGTGGGCTTTTACTTTCCTTGTTAAGTTTGTTATTCCAGACTATTCTTTCTGTTTACATGTTCTTGCTCATGACACCTTCTCGCCTTTTGGTTTCTGGTTTTCCCGTGTTGTTTTCTGATTTGTATCCCGTGGTTAACAGCAGGTGCAACAGTACTCACTTGTTTTTGCATCTTGTTCTACAATCAGAATCCTGTGGTATAGCAGCTTTCTGTGGCTTTCTGCTGTTTGGGCTTAATACACCATAACTCAATTGCTGTCCATCCTCCAAGAAGCAAAAATAAGAGACTTGTATACAATGGTGAAATGTAAATAAAGTGTGACACACTTGCTGTGGGCAAGTAATTTGGGGGAAGCAGGGGACTGTTCATGTTGTGTTTCTGCCTTCTCTCTTTCTGTGATAGGTAGTTTATGAGTTGCCCATTCGGAGTCAGTGGTGCTTTGATGTCCAGTGGTGTCCTAGAAATCCTTCAGTCTTCTCTGCTGCCACTTTTGATGGGTGGATCAACGTTTATTCTGTTATGGGTGGGAACCTAGAAGCTCAGCAGAAGACACAGGCTGACAAGGTAAAGTCCTGTGAACATGTTATGGCTTGACAGATTGGCAGTTACCTGACTTCTGAGAGCATTAGAAGCACTCACCTGTAACAGTGTGACTTTTAAGTGATGCAGTCTGTCCCACCCACAGAACGTATAGCTGTATCGTGTGGGAACCAGAAGCTACCTGTGTGGGCACTTAATATCCACCAAGTCCCAAAGGGACTGCATTGCCTCTTGACAAAGGTGTCTCAGTATTTCTTGTAAAATTCATTGATGTGTCTGAAGAGAACCAAGATCAAGTGTGATTTTGATGTTATATGTATATTATGGTTATTACTACTAGACTAAAAATAAAGCAGCACGTCTTTTTGAGCAACAAGCTTGTCTTGTCATTCGGTTAAATTAAATACATTGATACTAATTAATAAAATGTGTTGTTCTTTATTAGTTCAGAAGAAAATTTTTAAAAGTAGCTTATAAGCCACTATTAGCAGTTTTCCTCAAGTCAGTTGACGATAACTTGGCACATGTTAATATTTTGATACTGAAACGCATTACTTAGCCAATGATAGATGGGCAAACTCTGAACAGATTAAATGTCAGTACTGTCTAAAGTTTTACTTTTAATCTGGTGTCTAGTCTTTTAATTCCCTCCCTCTCTCCCAGACAACAAATACCTTACAATATGGGTTTTAAAAGAATACACATGAGCTGGCTTAAGTATTATTTATATTGTCATTTACAGCTGACTGAGTTCAGTTTCACAGGATTTGCAAGAGAAAGAAAATACTTTACCAAGCAACAGCTGTAGGAGATTAAGGATTTATTTAACCTATGGAGAATTTTCTTTCTGTGCATTCTTCATGTGCATGCACTACACTTCCACTCTTCAAAACTGGAGAACAGTAGGGTAGAATAACTCTTAGATAAACAGAATAACAAGTAAGAAGAAAAATAGGAGGAGATAATGACAATTATGGGGGTGGGGAGTTTGTTACCAAGAGCTCTCTTTCCTCTGGATTCCATGGTATCAGGACAGAAACTCTGTTGAAGACCTGATAGTGTGTATTTATTTTTTGAAGGTTTAGGGTGATTTAGATATAAACTGTTCCTCCAGGAAGCGGTCTTTGGAATTGGTTTCCGCTCAAGAAGGACCTGAAAGACAAAACATGTAGGTCTTGCCTGTGATTCTTTGTTTGGCAACCTTAGCTTGATGAACCTTGTGCTGCTTCTTTTCAGGTATGCTGGTCAGCTGTATTTTGGAGCTATGCCCTGTGATCCAGTCAAACTTGAACAGGGTTATCTTTAGCAAATGACAAATCTATGCCAACAGTGTTAAAAATTAAGAATGCTTGTGAGCAGCATTGTATGTATGTTCACTAGCTTCCTAAATGTCAGCAATCTAGATCAGAGGCCACTTTTGACACTCTCTTGTCTAGGCAAGAAATTCTGGAGAGATATTTCAACCTCATCTAAGCTATAAAGCCTTGGCCTTAAATTAACCCATTTGAAAGACCCCAGCAGCAGAAAGGGAATCAGCATTCCTTTGTGAACAAAACAAGAAATAAGTTAGACAACTTTTGACCACATGTTGTCACTATCTTGCATAAAACAAGTAATTTTGTAACTTCTGTGTTTATGAGCTGGGTGCTAGGTCAGGCAGTGTTTGTTAGAGAATTTGCATCTTGCTAAGGAAAAATAGCTTGAAAATCTCTCAAGGTAAAACTTTCTTCAGAAATAATGTCTGGAACTGCTTTGAAATACTGTTTACCTCACATAGAGGCTTGATTGTATTCCAGGAAGAGGTGCTGTAATAGCCTTTTTCTTCATCAGCAATTAGAGTAACTAAGCAATAGTTTTTGTACTCACTCCATACAAAGAGGAGTTGAATTATATCTTATTCTTTCTCCATCTGATTCTAGATCTCTTCCTCCTTCAACAACCTGGATCCCTTTGGCACAGGACAGATCCTTCCTCCTCTGCAGGTGCCAGAGCAAGTAGCTCAGACCACCTTGATTCCACCATTAAAAAAGCCACCCAAGTGGATTCGCAGACCTGTAGGGGTTTCATTTGCAGTAAGTGAATGGAGCATTCCCATTCTCCTCTGTCTTTCTCCTTCCTATCTGGGTATTTAATTTTCTTCACCCCTTTGCTCCTAAATCAAAAGGCTGAATTGTTCTTTTAGCCTATGCATTGACGTGTTCTCTGTCTAGTGCCTACCATTTGCATGGTAGTTTTTATCATTGCAGCCTGCCTCTCCGTCTCAGAAAAGATCAGTTTCAAATGGCACTTCTTCCTCTATGCTTCTCTGGCATTTGCAATTGGCTAAGCCTGATGGCACACACACAAATATAATGGTTACCAGTCTTCAGCCGAAGGGCTTGTGATATGACCTCCCTCATTGTCCTACCATCTGTACACATTAAACTGTTTGGGTTATTTGTGGTCACAGCTGGAGCTTGAGTCCACCTTGCTGAATGAAGAGCTAAGTGAGTTGCTTTTACCTTTTCTTATAAGAATGCTTACTGTGGCTCTCTCTGTCTTTCT
Source organism: Antrostomus carolinensis (assembly GCF_000700745.2). Classification (NCBI taxonomy): domain Eukaryota; kingdom Metazoa; phylum Chordata; class Aves; order Caprimulgiformes; family Caprimulgidae; genus Antrostomus; species Antrostomus carolinensis. The sequence continues at coordinate 13,723 of NW_010289445.1, forward strand.
CAGTTTGGAGGAAAACTTATTTCCTTTGGTCTTACCAAAGCTCCTGGACAGCAAGTACAGCAGAATTACCCACACCAGGTATTCATCAGTCAAGTCACTACTGAAACTGAATTCCTGCTCCGATCCAGAGAACTGCAGATGGCCTTGCAGTCAGGGAACCTCCTTGATTACTGCCAGGGCAAGATCCAGACAGCCAAGTTGCCATTTGATGAGAGCCTTTGGAACTTCTTGAAGGTAGGATGGCTGTGGTGAAACACAGAGGTCGGTTCTTTTACAGTCCTGGGGTGGAATGTGTTCATTTTGGTCCTCTCTAGCCCTTTGTATTCCCGTTCTTTAAGATATAAAATGGAATTGAACAGGCTAGTTAGTTACTTGTCTATAGGAAAGGCTTTGCAGTTGCAGTCTTGGTGGTTACCTTATTTTTCAGTAGGAATGATCATTTCAGTGGACTTGTTTGGGCTTCCTGTTAAGCTGCTGAACAGGATTTTCTCATCTCAGCCCACTGTCAAGCTATATCTGCCTGCTACCTGGGGAGCTCTACTGTTATTATTTCTCAAGGCAAAGTCCAAATGGGCAGTGAGATTCCCCAGTAATAAGGGAGAGAGCTGTGGTGGTGTGAGGACTGACTGTAGCCCTACATAAGATGATGGTTTAGTTGGCAGTTTGGTAATTTGAAAGAGTTGGGTAATGGGTAGTGGCCGCCCTTCTGGAGAGGCAGGGCTTAGCCTTGGTAGTGTTTGACAGGCATTCATAGGCACGCTGTGTGGGGTGAAATACTGAGATCTTTTCCGTAGTATTACATTTGCGTGGGGAATCATATCTCTTGACTAGGATGGCTGGGTGTTGTCTAGGTGGTGACAGGAGTCTCAGTCATTGCAACATTGCAGTCTTCAGCTGCACTGGAGGAGACAAGTCAAACTGTCATTCTAGTGAACTTTTATGATCCAGCTGGCCCATGGTCCTGTGACACCACCCCACCATGTACAAGATCCATTACTATTTATTGTCTTAAACTACAAACTAAGCTTCTGAACAAAAGACTGTCCTAATGACCATTTCTGCATCTGCCAGAACAGTTTCTACTGACTGTTTACAACTACCTTGTCCACGTACAGTTTGGTCAGTTCTGTAGTAGGGACTTCCTGAGACAGACAGGTTCTCCTTGCAGAATGTTAATCACACATTAAAGCATACAAATAGTGCCTGTCAATTAGCCTGCGTGCAGCCTGTGGGAATCTCTGGGACTGTCTGAAATCCCTGTTTCGGCTCCTGTAACAACCAGTTGACTAGTTTTTGTGAAGCCAGCCCGGAGTTCCGGCAACCACTTTGTCTCAGTTTCATACGGACTCAAATCAGTCCATTGTCTCTATGCAGAGATTAGTTTGGCAATTTCTAGACCATCCAGGAAATTAATGCATACAGTCATACCCTGATATGCAGTTGTTACCTCAATTGTAACTGTGACAAACTTGAATTTCACCCTTTTATCATTATTAATTCCATAGATTTTCCCACAGTAGTCATTAGGTGGACTTGTCATAAACTGAGCTCTAAGCTTTGCTGCTGCTGGAAGCAGTCAACCATTGGCAGTGTTGTAGATGTCTAGGATTTTACATATTTTCTTGTCTTTTTCAATATCCTTTGGGACTCAGGTGAATCTGGAGCAGGAATCCAGGACTAAACTCCTCAAGCTGCTGGGCTACAGTAAGGAGGATCTGCAAAAAAAGGTAAGGGGTCTTTCCAATAGAGAGAAATCTTTACAGGAGTAAAGCTGCTGCAGAATTGTAGGGTCCCTACTGGAAATGAGTGAGTGATCTCACAGCACACAAAAGACCAAACTGCATGAAATTTCAGCTGAAAGGCACCTCAAGTATCCCCCATTAAAAAGCAAATGTGGGCATTTTTAAGGGTATAACTGTAGCTGTACTGGATCAAACCAAAGGGGTCTTGAGCCCAGTTATCTTGCTTCCAGTTGTTGGTGCTCTGGGAAGTGTATAACAACAATGCAGTTGTGAGAGCTTCTTCTAGCATCCAGCTCTCTGCATCTCAGGGGATTCCTCAGCCAGGAAGAAGGTGTGACAGATGAAGACAGTCTGGCATAGCACTGGTGGAGCTGCAGGGGAGGAAATTCTTGCAGCAGCATGGAGAATGCTCTGAAAAGGATAAATAACATCTGATAGGCAGCCAGCCAGGAGTAGGGAGAGGTGGAACTTTTCAAACAGGTGAAAGAGCTGGGGAATTCTGTCTGGGGCTTGCCAGTCACTTGGTGGCTTTGCTGCCCAGGTGTTTGATTTTGATAGGGGCTTCACTCTGTGAATGTCTGTTACTTCTAGATCACCTCATGTTTGAGTAATGGGATCCCAGATAAACAGCCCCTTCCTGAGGCAGATGAGACAAATGTCGCACAACCGGATCAGGTATGTCCTGCACATCTTGCCAGTCTGGGAGAGCAGTGGAGGGCAGAATGAACAGAAAGGTTTAATTCCAACCAGAGTTGTTGGGCTCAATCCACTTGTCAATATCACTTGTTGGGCTTGTTCCTATTCTGTCCAAAAATTGTTCAGCTTGCTTAAGGGCTGGCAGTCGAGTTGATGAATGCTGGCCAGCAATACTGTGGGCATTGCATGTCTTATACCGTCAGTCTAAGCTTTGTCAACAGCAGCACTACTCTTGTTGCTGCCCTGGTGAAACTGCAGGTTGATAGAGCAATGACAGGAGGCATTATGGGTTTCCAAGTTGAAATCAAATTTCTATGAGCATGCTCAACCAAATGAAGAGTGACCCCAATCCATTAAACTGTTTTGAACAGTTATGAATTAATTAACCTCTTGCACTCTTTACACAGCTTTTGATAAATTCCAGTGATGATGTAGCTGCTGTTTCCTCCTCTTCAGCCTTTTTTGACAACCTCATCCCACAGAATATGAGCACATTGGAGATTCCTGTCACAGAAGGTACGTTCCATGAAATGTGTTTCTGCCTTCTTAGGAAAAGAGGAGAGGAGAGAAAAACAGAAAAGTAGAGATACCAGGAAGAATCTGGTCCACTGCAGCAGGTGGATACTTTAAAAACACATGACCCATCCCAGTGTCATGCAGCATCTCTCAGCATTGTGCAAGGAAATACTCTTTGCAGAGAAGACACCCATTAAAACTATAGAAAAATTTTAAAAAGTATAGAAAAATATTTAAAAAATATTTAAAAAAGTATAGAAAAATATTTAAAAGTATAGAAAAATCTTTTAGATAATGGAAGACTTACTGTCAAGTCATTTTTTTTTTAAAGTTTGGGTTTCCAACTCTTCTTTTAGCTGAGCTTCCATGTTATTTTTACTGCCTGCTCTTTAAAGTGAGCATCATCAGTGCATCTGGATGTTGCCCCTGTGGGTTAACTCTGCTTCTCACCTCTGTAGATATGGATGGACTCATCAGCCAAGCCCTTTTGTTGGGGAATTTTGAGGGCGCAGTGGAGCTGTGCATGCGGGCAGAGCGCTTTGCTGATGCCATCATCTTAGCTATAGCTGGTGGGGAGAACCTCCTGAAGGAGACCCAGAAGCGCTATTTTGCCAAGTGTAAGACAAAACTCTCCCTGGTAAGTGACAGTTTTGTGTACCTACTCAGCAAGGGAAGGCATGCGATATCTTGGCAGATGTTTGCCTGAATATATGTGGAAATGCTTTTGCAGGAAGTAGGATGTCAGCAGAATCTGTGCATCTCCTCTTGGCTAGGCATTTACTCCCATCTCTTGGGAGTTTTATGAGAACTTCATGTTGCCCACCTAGAATGTCTATGTTCTCTGTTCCTAACGCTATATTCCCAGTTGTTGATACTTGCTGTTCTGAAACAGGATATGTTAGATAGATCTTTAGTCTTGTCTAGTGTGGCTGTTTCTGTATTATCTTAAGTGCTTTGTTGGGCTTTTTTTACTTTCTTTAGAGACATTAGGTTCCAATTGCTATTAACACTGGGATGCTGGGTTTGGTGGATCTTAATGTACAGTGAGGTAGTTGCTGTGTAGTGGGAAGTGTGCCTGAAAGTGAGCTATCCCTGTGGGTGCACTTGCTTAAGGAGTCAGCTCATCTTTGTCTTCGGTGACTGACAGGACTTCTGCTTCCCTTACAGCTGCTTTCCTCCATTGTGCAGCAGAACTGGCAAGATATTGTTTGCACATGTGATCTACAGAGCTGGAAGGAGGCGCTGGCCATCTTGTTAACATACTCAAAGCATGAGGACTATACCCAGCTCTGTGGTATGCAGCATACTATGTTTTGATACAATTTTCCTTAGGGGAGGGCAACTCTAGACTGCTTACAGAAAGAAGTGGATACTGTTGAGGAAGGAAAGCACTCCTTACTCATTACAGAGTCATAGAATCATAGAATGGTTTGG